>NC_066843.1:15815364-15875303 GCF_001640805.2 Lates calcarifer
GGAGCATCCAGCTTTCTGAGATGAAACAAGTAGAGCTATGACGCAATTGTCATCTCCTATTTTTTTTTCCAGGTATTTTTCTTGTTTTCTCTTCTTTCATTTTTGTGATTTATGTATAAATAAATCAAATCTCAGGCAGACAGAAATTAGTGAACAAATGCCAAACATTAAAGTTAAGTAGAAAAGTCACCTGTTCAGAGAACTTTTAAAATTAGGATTGTTTTTTTGTTTTTTGTTTTTTAATTCACCAACATCTTCTCTGCATGTTGCTTACCTCAGCCTCAGGCTACATGTTGTTTCCTCGCAGACAGCTCATCAAGATGAGAGATGAGTGTTGGGTTGTGAACTAACCGAACTGAGTGTCAGGACTAACAATACACTTCCTGCCTCAAGGCATAAAGTTGCATTATTGCAGCTTTTAATTCCTAGTCTGGCAACTCTCTGCTGAACGAAGTGAAATGTAGGCAGTTTTTGTGTGTTTTTCTGCTCAGGATCATAGTCTGGTTTGAGAAAACTCAACAGGCTTCCTCCCATACATTTGTCTAGCTTGTCAGCAAAGCAATTTATTGGCTCACAATGCACAGTTTTTGCCCTTATATCTCAAATTTCTAAGAGGAAATACAAATATAGCAGAGTTAATGGGCTTCAGCTGTCAGTCATCCCCTCAATGGCCAACTCAGGAGTGGTACTGTAACACATGGCACTGATGAAGTTAAAAGCCTACTGTTGCAAAACTGAAGACTTCCTTCAAGTCATCTCTCTCTCCTGTGTTGTGTAACTCCAGGCCGCGGTTGACCATCGATTCCTCCGGCTGACTGTGTGGAGTCGTGCATGGTGTTCATCCTCACACAGCTGCCACCCAGCCATCGACTACAGCAGCCTCTGATCAATGCTAATGACACCGCATGTGCAGCATCGCTACAACTTTCACACAACTTCCTCATTTTGCTCATTTAGCACTAATACACGTCAGGGGAAATCTACAGGGAATTGATCTTAGATGTTTCCTGATCCAGGGATGCTGTTAAACTGAACGCGGTTACAGAGACAGCACACAGGCTAATGTTCTTAAATACTGCAAGTGTCAGGGTGGGCTACATTTAGGAGCATACTGTACTGTTGGTCGATACAAAAGCTCAAGTAGTCCAACAAAAAAATAAATAAATAAACAATAAGAAGAAGAAAAAGAACTTCATTTTTAGAACATGAGACAAATGTGATGCCACCCATATTACATTTTATAACAACATACTTAGGAAATGCTCATCTGACAAAGTGTGAGGTACGATCACAAAGTTCCAAGACTCCTCTTGTTGTCAATGGTGAGCCATGGGAATGTCACCACAGACACCAGATTTTAAATTCTGGTGTACTACAAAATGTAGAGAGATTTATCTGGCACTAATATCTTAAATTAGCATTGTGTGAACTCATTTGGCAAGGGTTTGAGTATAATGGAATTTCATTTTTATGCAAAAGTTCCACACTCCAGCTCCAGATTTTGGGTGGAACCAACTTATTTTAAGATTTCCTGTCAGGTAAAATTATCTTGCTGCATGGAAAGATAATTTCACTGGTATTATGTCATTTTCTCTTTAAATACAGTGTTTATTTCTTGTATTTTGGCAAATCTTCCTGGCAGTGAATGTTTATATGCCATAAACACACACACACACACACACACACACACACACACACACACCTTCCACAATACTCTTCTATTATGTTGTTTATATGCAGAGTCCTCATTAAATAAGGCTGAAGAGATACAGAGGTGCCAGGCCGCCAAATCTGCAAGATTGGAGGGGATGATAATAATACTGTACTGGAGTCAGCGATAAATCACAGACTGATAAGGTCAGCTCTTGAATAATGATCATAATAATGTGATGAGTCCCAGCCATGAGACAGAGCCGGCGGACATTTCTGGAGCATAAAACAGTTAGAAGGGAGCTCACACACACATACTGTGGAACATTCTTACTGTATATATACTTTGCAGGGTCCTGTACATCTGTATGTGGATTTGCATGAATGAGCAATTGTGCACTTTGGGTAGGTTTACAGAGAATGCTCCGTCTGGCAAGCCATCCTGCCTTTCTCACACCAATCCCCCCTCCATCCCCACTGCCACCCCCAGCCAGAAAACAATACCTCCTCTGCTAATTATAGACCGTCTGCACCTCACCCTTCTCTCTCACTCTGTCCCACACACAAAAACACACACACTCTCATCTCTATCTCTCTGACATATGACACAATTCTTCCTCACCCTACACATTTTTCCTTGCAGCCTCTCATCTTTTTAGCCACGCTAGGGGCATGGCTCAAGGGACAGTTAGTCTGTGAATCCAACACTTTGATCCTGAGCCTTTGGCTTGCTGTGAAATTTAGGTCGACTTCTGTGATCGGGGGGGATAAATCCTAATGACTTTGGTGATTCACTGACTTATCTGCTCATGTACACATCGCTTTAGTTCATGATGAGATTCCTCAAAAACTATTACTTAACAATCTCTGATGTCAGCTCTAGTGCTGAATATTTATCATCAACAAGTATTTATGATCAATTCATCTTTTAAGTCACGTTTGAAGAAACTTAAATCAGCTCCAAATTCTCAAATGTGAGGCTGCACTTTACTTTTCTGTATCAATTTCAAGTTGAATACCTTTGAGTTCTGGATTGTTGGTCAAGCAATTTAAAGATGCTTTTTAAATTACATTTAATCAGTTACCTCACATCACATTTCTTTTGATGTACTCATATGCTGTATATTAACAGGATGAGCTACTTGACCATATCATATGTGGAACACGACAGGCATGCTGCAGCCATGCTAACATGTTGATATTATTAGCATGTTAACATGTTTTGCGCTCTGGTTGTAATCACACCATCCTGTTTCTTCCCGCCCGCTCTGTGCTGTTGCAGAGCTGTGATCATTGCAAGCTCAGCTTGTCGTCACAGCAGCCAGTGGGGTCACACCGATGCTAATAGCTTTGATGAGTGTTTTCTCGTAGCTCTACTCCCGGCCCCATAACCCCCCCCAATCCCCCCCCCCCACACACACTGTGTCAGCATTTTCTCAGCCTGTATGCCGCATTGGCATATGCAGGAGAAATGTGTATGTATGTGTCTGTGTATGCATGGGTGGGAATGTGTGCTCAGTTTTACTGCTTGTCGATGTGCATTGATTCAGCTGCATGCCACTTGTATTTTGCTTTGTGTCTGTTGAGTCTGTGTCTGCTGTGTGGAGGTGTTGGTCTCAGTGCTGGTTACTGGACATGAGACATTAAAAATAGGGGGCAACCAATTAAAAATAGTCGTAAGTAGGGCAGTGTCTCTTATCAGAGCTGATGCAGAATGGGATGGATCAGGAGCTCCATTTTCTTTTTTTTCCTGACATTTTCTTTCAATTTTCTCTTGTTCCAGTTGAAGGTTAGACAGTAAGATAACATTAACTACAAGCCATTCCAGGCATCAACCAATTCAGTGTCCTTTTCCTGCACTCCTCAGACTATCAGCTCAAACACATTAGTTTTAATATAACTTTTGTAGCTTCTTTAAAATCAGTATCACAGAAATAAAATGTTCGTAAGACTTTGCAATTTTGAAAAAAAAGTTTTAAACTTTGAAAACTTAAAATATTCTTATATGAAATAATATTAATAACTGCTATTTGTAACTTCAAATGGCCTACAGCCATGGACAGATTGAGGGATAATAGGCCCTTTGATACAAGACAAGACACGCAGACACAACACAATGCGTCTCTGTGTAGATGTTTTCATCTCTTTTCATCTCTTTTGAATCTTTTTGTAGTTTTGTGTCTCTTTGTGGTTAACCTATTAGATACCCAGTCTGTGCATACTTAGAAAAGGTTTCAGTGATGACTGCAATGAAAATTAATGTGGACACAGGCATTAGGTTTTACCTGTAACTCATCTTCCTGCAAGGATCAGTGCCTCAGTTGCCTACTATGCCTACTACTACTGGAGTAACAGTTTTTGATTGCTGACAAATAATTGTGAGGGCAACATCCTTATTAATAAACAGTCACCACTCATGACGTACTAGTGAAAAATTTGCTCTCACTAGTGAACCTTTCACCATGTAGCATCCTTTATAGTTAGACCCTGATTTACAGGTTTGCATTAAAGACTCACTATTAAACTACAATTACCCAGAGCACTTCTAGAGAGTGGAAGAAGATTTTGTGAGGTTTGTGAGAAAGCTGAACGCGTCAGTGATGGAACGGAGTAAAATATGTAGCAGCTCCAAGATCAGTAGAAGCTGTTGGTTTGATTTTTGTTCAGCTGCAGGGGCCATAAAGACGCCAGCTGTCCAACCCAAACTATTTTATAAGCTGCTGTAAACAGGACTGATTTGATGCCCTCTTATTGTTCACACTTTTCCCAGAGAATGGATGTCATCATCCCATCACTGATTTATCTACTTAGCGGAGACTGCTGTAGAATAACTGCATCCCTGCCTGCGAGGCAATTACCACGTGTCAGTAAACAGCCTAAACAACATAGTTTTCTGTTGACATGAACAAAGAAACACGAAGGAGCATGTACTATGAAACGAGGAAAGACTACATTTTGTTTGACAAGCTCCATTAAAGTGTGGTATTTTGTTAGGAATACATTTAAGGGTATGAAAGATGGTCTTTTACTTTGTTGTCAGGAGACTTTAAAAGCGATTCATGTCATCGACAGAGCATAACATAAAATGAGGATATTCTGAGAATGTTCAGCCATCTGTCAATAACAACTGCTTCCTGGAAACACAAGGTACAGTAGCTCTACATTCAACAATTTTCAAAATAGGAAACAGAGAAAAAAGGCTAAAGATGGACACATTTTTAATCATACGTTCATGGCAAACTGTTGTGTATTTTCACATGGAGGAAGGAGTAAAACCAACACCAGGATACTGACGGATCATGTTTACTCATCAAGTTTCATCTCTTTCCTTGTAGGCATAAACCTCCCTAATTTATAACATGACAGCAGCAGTTTTCAGGCCAGTATTTGTAATATGTTGATGCTGTGGTGGAAATCAGGATAACAAGCGGGAGGAGAAAGCAGAGGAAAGGGAGCGAGAGAGTGAGGAAAATGCATCTGAGGCAAAACTGTTGGTTACTTCAAACAGCAAGGCATCATGGAAGAAGGAAACAGTGTCTTGGAAAATATTTGTTTCACTGTAACAGCGAGTGCTGTGACAAATGATGATAAGCCTGGGTGATGATTAGAGACGAACAAATAATTCTTGTTATCATTCATAATTATTCCTTAAATTATTTTAAACCTACTAAAATATACTGTATTCAGTCACATGGGACAGTACATTGCTCCACAGAAATCAAAACACTGTTGCGTGCCCATGTGCAGTATCATTGCCAGCTCTGTATCCACATGCTCTTACTGTACAGTATGCATGTGTGGTAGGCCTGACACTGTGTTCACTAGTTAAATAGTGTGCTGCCTGGCACAGATCCCCCTCTCTGCTGACGCATGTATTGGAAATCAATTCTATGCAGGCAAAGTACACGGACAGCACTGCAGTGGGGCTTTCCAGTGTCCCTATTGTACATTATGTGCTGAAGAGGTAAACACTGCTACTACACTGGGGAGTCCAGTCATCAGAACATCATTACTCTGATTCTAATTTTTGTATTAATCAAATCAACCAAAAGTATTTGCGGAATTTCCAGAAATAAAAGTTGTGAATAAAAGAGGGAGCACACTGCGTTTGGAGAGTGTTTTTTCCACATTACAAAATTGAAGCTTGTAAAATGTGATGGAATCTCTAATTGGTCAGCTTGCCCTTCCTTAAAAATTGTAACATGCAACTAAAAACACTAAACAGATGGGATCATGAAACAGCAGTGTCGCTGCATGTACAAGATTAAATCCCGCTAGTTGTATAAATGTGGCTTTTCACTAATGAAGCTATCAAGATGATGCCAAGAATAGAGTAAAAAACTTTGAACGGTGTCTTTAATTTGCTTGAGACAATACTGGAGCAAATGCATATGGACACTGCACTAAGGATAATAACAAAGTAGTTCTGATCAGTTTTGCATTGTACATTTTGCAGGAACACTTTGAAAAATCACACAACCAAAAGCCAAAACATAAAGCTTGTAAAGAAGCACTTAGGTAACTTAAGGAAACTGAACAGACAAACTGGGAACAGAAAAGAAAAGGCACTGGTATATATAGACCAGGTCAATTATGGAACAAGGTGCAGGTGGAGAGAGATCAGGTGACTGCAGGGCTGATGGGGGAAGTGGGAACAGGTGAGGGGATAAAACACTGGAGGGGAAAACACACAAAGACAGGAAGCAGAACCATAAGAGACACAACAAGGAAGCAAATTTCAAAATAAGACAGGAAATAATAAAGACAAGCACAGAGTCACTCAGAGTGACAGATCATTACAATATTAATGATCTTAACCTCAACTTTGCCAGGTGCTGCCAGTGCCTAAACATAAACAGGTGGATACTGTACTGCAAGAACAGACATTTTGGTGGAAAACAAATGGAATACATTGACAGTGAAAGTTTCACTGATGCATTCGGTCTAAACCAATTTGTGACCCGTCAGATCTGGTAATTAATAACACAACCTCATTATGTTAATAGAAAACATAATCCAGTCAACATCATGTTTCCCTGCTGGTCTAGATTAGCTTTATTTAAAGATAATTTCTAGGAGAAACAGTTGAAACACAAGTGCTATTAACTGTGAACAAAGCTTTGCAGCATCCTATCATGGATTTTGGCTTGACAATAAGCTCTGTTCATGTTAGTAAGCAACTGTTACTGAATGTAATATATAAGAGAAACTTAAAAATTAGAATAGGAAGATTGTGGCCAAAGTATCAGTACACATTGCACCTTAGCATAGTTTTTTATTCTCCGTGACAGTGATACATGCAGTGCACACTAATCTGATTATTCATAATTACAAGTTAAGTACAGACATGCATCATATTGTAAAGAAGAGCTGACAAAGCACAAAAGGTCAATTACTGTCTGTGTGTGTACAAGAGGCCTGTGTATGCAGAGAATAACCTCAAATTTTCCCAGTCTCTAATTAGATGATTCTCGCTCAGTTCAAGCTGCAGTTCACTCTCAATCAATAATAACTCAATTTCCTGATAAGTGATTTCATCGTGCTCCATCCAACACGAATAAGCGCCACCACACTGATCCTGCTTGGTTTGATTGGCTAATGCTTACTCCCCCCTCAAAGCAACTGTTCTTTCCCAGCACCGACAGTATTCTGTCTTATCACCAACAAAAGGATTTAAATATAAGCCACACTGAAGAGTGAACAGGACTTTTGATGATGATGCCTCATCTGTTAATATAAAATTGTAGTATTAAGTACCATCTCATAAACCTAACTATGGCCACCTGTGGTTTGTGCAAGTGAATGCTTTCATCTCTCTGTGTGTGTGCATATTTCTCATTTTCTGTAGCAAGCAAAAAAGATGTAGCCTTAAGAAGAGTTAAGCATTATAATGCCATTTTCTCTCTCTTTTCTCTCTCATCTCTGTCATCGCTGCAAATTCCACCCCATCTCATTATATCATTTCACCTCTTTATAAACATCCTCTCAGTGTGTTGTTGTTGGAGTGTCAGAAGCTGCAGGTGTTAGGTGTGAACTTGTGATGTTTTTAGAGAGAGAAACAGAGAAGAAGAGAGTGAAAGAGGGGAAATAAGGCAAGAGGTCGTGATAAGGAAAATGGGAGGCAGAATGAGAGAGCATACCTGCATAGATAAGGATTTTATATTATGAAACAAGGAAATCATAATTGGCAGATGTGATGAAAATACTGAAATGATTTTAAAATGGGAAATGTAAGAACAGATTGGGTTCATGCAGGGACTCACATAATGGTCCAGATTCATTTGTACCCTCTTCTAGCCAGATGATAATAACAAAGCAGCTGCAAAGACAGAAAAAATTCAACTGGCTCAAACACTGCTCAACACATTAATCCATCAGTATAAAAAGATGAATAATGACAGAGATATAACGAAGGTGAATGTACCAGAGCTGTAGGTTAATATCATCCACTGGTGTACTGGTGTCTCTGTACAACGTCTTCAGATGAAAATACTACACTACTAAGCAGCCTATTTATAGCATAGCTCACTGACTGTAGCCATGTGGATGCCGAAACCATGAACTGACCATTAAAAGGAAACTTTACACATCAAAGTCTGTTTAGAGGTCTTGGTGAGTACTACTGAAGTTGTATAAAGGCCTCTGTATCTGATAAAGTCTGTTAAATTACTTCAAGTGATGTCACTTGGGTCAGTGGTAGTTGGGTGCTGAAGATTGCAAGTTTGAAAATGAAAAGAGTGGGGTGGTTTGGCCTTAGCAGACCTCCATAGCCTGCTCCTTATCTCTGCCTGAGGCTAGTGGCTTGGAGCTACATTAGCCACTACCAACATCAAAAGTAGTTTCTTGCCAGTGGCTGATGGCGGTGATGGTTGCTTGTCAATAGCTTCAGCCATTGTTGCATTTACAGTGCTAGCTGTATAGCATGCTAACATCAGTAGAAGAAAAGAAAGAAGTGATAGAAATAGCGGCAAAACAAGAGTTAACATTGCCATTGCTTTCCACTGCTGGAGATAGCTCTTGGTGAGTAAGGGAATAAACTCTGGTGCTGAATTTGTAGCCTCTCTCCTAGATTGGTAAATAAATAACTGTTAATGCTAATGTTGGCTATGTAGTAATTGCAAAACTTACAAATAGCTCCTTTAAGCACTCTATTATGAGTCCAACACTGTTATAGAAGTGCAATGCTAAATTTGTACTATACTTTTTCAAAGGGAAAAATCTAGCAGGCAATTACACTAGACAGAGAGTATAATACTTTGTTTTCACTTCACAGCAAAGGAAGTAAGTGAAGAGTTGGGATGATAGTTAAGAGCTGAGGGACAAGCAGTGGTGGGGAGCGCATTGTGTGGTTGTGATTGTTTCAGTCACAGCCTCTAATCTTTTAGCAGCACCTCCTGTGAGAGAATCCTCTCTGCCCTCAGTGTGAAAACAGGTTTAAATGTGGAATGAGAATGAGACAGAGCGAGAGATGCAGAGAAAATGTAGATGTCTGAAATGAGCAAGACAAAGGGGGGACAGGGGAGAGCCACACACAAAGTGAAGGGTAAGAGTAAAGAGCGAGGGATGAATCTGAGGGATGTAACAGAGGACAGATACAAAGAGTAGATATGACCCCAGATGCTGAATTCAGTAATTGCAAAATGTGTGTGCGCTGAGTGTGTGACTTCATTCCCTTGCTACTTTTCCTTTCCCTACCGCTGAGAGGAGTATTAACATATAATGAAGCAACACTAATACACAGACTGCTGTGTTTTCATGCAGTTTTCAATAAACATGAAAATCTCACAGCATTGAAACAACATGACACCTGCAGCGTTTGCATGAGGTTAAAAAAAAAGAAAGAAAAAGCATGAGACAGGAGCAGACAGCATCACCTGTGAAATATCAGTGTCAGCTAAGAAAAAACCATAGTAGTTGTTAAGTTAGCAGCACTGCAGGTAGGACATAAAACTTTGGTCTGTAGGAGAAAGAGGAGATCAGAGAGAGAATAATAAGATTTGAACTTCATCTTCTATCTGTTGTCATGGGAAATGTGTGGTTCCTGAACAGGAGGAGGATAAGCTCTCTGCCTTGATCTTCACTCTTTGGGAATATTGCAAATGCCTCCTAATGTGCTCGACGGAGAATACAGGGGGAAAGTAACTGACTCATTGATCGTGCCGGAGGGTTTTCAAACAGTGTGGGCAGAGTGGTTTGGCTTCTGTTATAATTTAAGGCGATGCACTTTGGGGAAACAGTGAAGGTATTACTGTGGGAGAGAGGAAGGATGTGGTCTGCAGGATATTAAGATATCAACTTAAGGCTTGAGGCAAGGGTTAGGATTTTTATGAAACAAAATACCTAACATTTCAGAATAAGGTAGGCAGAATCTTTTTATTATTATTATACACTAAAATCAACATAAAGTTATCCCGCTAACACGTTTGTGTCTGCACTTGACATAATTTTTAAGGTGCTACATGTTAGTTTTTGCTCTCACTACATCAACATTAGCATTAACAGCTGTTTACTTTCCAGTCTAGAGGAAACAATGTGAGTTCAGCATCAAATT
The DNA here is from genome assembly GCF_001640805.2 of Lates calcarifer. Lineage (NCBI taxonomy): Eukaryota > Metazoa > Chordata > Actinopteri > Centropomidae > Lates > Lates calcarifer. The sequence continues at coordinate 15,825,566 of NC_066843.1, forward strand.
TCTTTCCTTTACTCACCAAAAGCTGTCTTCCATGGTGGCCTTTGTTACATCTTGTTTTGCTTCTGTTTCTATCATTTCTTTTCTCCTACTGGAGTTTCTCCTACTGGAGTGCTAACCAGCTAGCCCTGACTTGTCCTGTCTCGTAATACCACATTGCAATAGTGTAGCATCCCGTCTGCCCACAGTTCAACATATGGTAGCGCTGCTCAGTGGGTGTATTCTAACCTTTTGTCTTCAAAGCATTCTGCTCATGCTAACATTTCCTATAGTGATAAGCTAAAACTTTAATATACAGTTGAATACTCTGCTATAATACTTTAAAACAAATGTTTCAGTCAGCTGTAGCCCTATTCAAAGTCCCCATTTGCAAGTTAATTGGGGCATTGGAGTAAAAGGTAAATTTATATTTTTGCTGGGATATTTGAAGAAACAATACTCTCACCAATGCTAATACTCAGTTTTCCTTTGTGTCAAGTGACTGTAATATGTCATTAAAAGGTAACCTGCTACATTTCAGGTAACACAGTTGTATGAGAATATCCACCATTCTGCCTATTGTAGTAATTTGATAGTATTTTCATCTATTTTCCTCCTGTGTCCTTGTTTCTGGGGCCACGTGTTCCTCGTAACAAAAGTAAGGTCAGGTTACACCTGCATCAGAGTCATACATCTTACAACTCTGAACTGTCATCACATGACACATAGGGTGGGGGGAATACAGTGGCTCTAACAAGAATAAAATGGAGAGAGGGAGCTGGAGAAATACGAATCTGCATAATCTAATTAGGTTTGGGGTCACACCACTTTTAACAAAAATGTTAATGTTAATTTTAAAGCTGCTGTAGGAAGGATTTCTGTAAAGAAATGCATCTGGTTTAAAAAACAAAACAAAACATATTACAGGAAAGGGACCTTAATGTATGCTAACAAGAGGGCAAACTATAGTTATACATCATAGCTACACACTGTACACAGGCAAATACAACAGTTACAATTAGCAGTAGAAAGACAAAAATTCTGTTCTTAAGTACAGTATTGGGGTACTTGTACTTTACTTGCATGTTTCCATTTTATTTACTTTACACTTCTGCTTGTCTACATCCCAGGGGGAAACATTGTCTGACAGTTATAGTAGCAAGTTATTTTTCTAATTAATATTGTTATTTAAAAACAACAACAAAAAACAATTTACAAAAAAGCAGTGTCTAGTTGGCTGTGTGTTGAATGCCTGTGCTCACAGCTTGACCAAAGAATCATTCTCCTTCTAAACATCTAAACTTCACAGATGATTTGATTTAAAACTAGAATGACTGGCTCATGATTGTATGCCTCCACCAACCAGTCCAGTTGCAGTTAATTAGCATGTGAATTCTTGATTTATGGCCAAAAACGTGTTTTGTGCAGTCACATTGACCTTGATCTTTGACCTTGAATCCAAGTGAACATCTGTACCAGATTTGAAGAAATTCCCCCAAAGCATTACTGAGATATGTTCACAAGGATGGATGGATGGATGGATGGATGGATGGACAACCTGAAAACATAATGTCTCTGGCCACGACTGTTGCCAGCACTGAGACATAATTTGGTGCAAAAAACCTGGGTCTCACCGTTTACCTATGCTGAGAACCACAGGACTGAGCTACCTAACTATACATAAACTAGTTAAAACTACAGCATCCTCAGCTCTACCAGCTATAGGCCGTAAAATGCTGCTTGAGCGTTGATGTACTGGTAATCACAATCTAATGATGTCGTATATAATATAATAACTTATCAGTCATTTAGCAAGTACTTTTGCTTTAAGGATGTTTCGTTGATTATATTGATGTGATATTATCATATCAATATCGGTATGACTGTATTGGTACATAAACTCAAGTGAACTATCTGACTGCCTCATCCAACACTTGTTACAATACAGTGAGAAAATGTTGCTGAAGCCATTCACCTCACAGCCAAAGGACAGATGGACTCACCGACATATGAGATCAAACACATAACCCGATGGAGACCCTGACAAGAAGAACTACGCATCATTGTAAACAGATGGGAACACTGGATGCAGAGCTGCTTGTCCCTGTCTTTCTGTCTCTCCACTCTCTCTCTCTCTGGCAAGGGTTCAGCAGTTTTGTTGAGCAGAGGGAGAAAGTATGGAAGCTGTCAGGGGCCATATGATGCTGCCTCTGCAGTTTATACACAGAGACAAGAGGGGAGATTGATGGCAAGGACATGAAGGCATAAAAAGTTCTCCCAGAGGACACTGAATTTAACATGGAGGGTTGAAGGTAGATATAAAAACACAAAGCCAGGTGACTTATTTTTAACCTCCTCTTTCTTCTTCATACCTGTAGTTTTTGTCAGGTAATGTGTGTTATGCATGCAGTAAAGGTCAGTACCGTCTCCACCACTTCGGCTGACCTAGATTCAAAAGGCCCTTTATGTTTTTGTGTGATGGTGTGCACATTTGTGTGTGTGTGGGTGGCTTGCCACTGTGTCTGTATAATCCCCCTGGTAGCATTTGGTTTCAAGCATAAGTCAGAGAACAGTCAGGGACTCAGTTTGCAATACGCCTGACCTACATCGGCTGCTCACAGTGTGCTTAAGACGACACATGAAGTCACACTTACTGTATCTTCCTGCAAAATGTCTGCTTTCACGGGCGTGTATGTGTGTGTGCGTGTGTTTAGTTTGCTTAAACACACACACACACACACACACACACACAACCAAGGCTCAACTGTTTAGTAATGATGGTAGTTTCACAGAAAATGCTGCTGTCACATTAAGGCAAGGATTAGATTCTCCTTAAGCTTCTCTCACCAGGCTGCCTCTCTCCAGGTGGTTAACAGGAGAGGTATAATCCCCACACATATACACACAAACACACACACACACACACACCCGGTGACAAGAACACAAAATGAATTACAGGCACCAAAACATAGCGACTCGAAGTGCAGAAACAGTCTTGTAAAGGCACAAAAAGGGGGAAAAGAACCCTCCTGTACATGAATATATATTGTACACAAATACGTCTACACAAGGACAGGTATACGCACACACACACACACACACTTTTCTCATTGTCTGCTATTTGCAGCAATGTGGCAGCAGTAATTAGAGAGAGACAGCCAGACAGGTAGAGGTGATGATAATGGGGCACAGCTATTTCGGTTCTCCACTCTCTAGCTCTTCACCTCTCTGTCTTCTTCCTCTCTCCCTCTCTCTCTCTTGCTCACATATTTTCTCACTGTCAAAAAACCCAGCTCTAGTCCAGGTGGAACAGAAACACACACGCAAACACACATGCACATGCACACTCTCAACACATGTGCCTTTCTTCCTTCGCACCCAGCTTCTACTCTTTTCCCTTGTTCCCCTTTCACCTCCTCCTGAATGCTCTCACTGCTTATCGCTCGCTGTTTCACTGTTCTAAACTGCATTTTCTTTGTTCCCTTTGTGTGTTGAATTGACGTAATGTCAGCGTATCCTCCAGCATTGTTACATTTTCCAGTGAGTTCCTCCAGAAGGGGGGAGGTAGACAGTAGTTAAAAACATTAATCGTTTGGTTAAGGGTTTGTGGGAGAGGTTATACTCATCTGTGTGTATCTATTGTGAGAACCTTCAGTGGCTAATGAGGTCCTACAGTTGACTTATCATGGTCTTTAATACGTGTCAGAACAGACAGAAAATAAGCTATTCTCTGTCTTATTAACACAATATTGCCAAAATAGCTAGGGTCATATGAGATAATTAAATTGTCTTATTAAAGAAAATTCTATGCTAGACATGTGTTGTGTAAAAAGCTGTATAGAAAAGTTATCAAAGCCACTGATTGACTGAATCACATTCTTTCTAAAAAAAAAAAAAAAAAATCACATCACCAAGATCCATGAGTATTACAAATTAAAAGAGCCAAGAAGGGAGTGAAAACAACAAAAGGAAGGACTATTTAGTGAAATGTTGTTGTGTAATCTGTGCGTTCACAAGGTTTTGAGGTGATTATTTAATAAATAATGACTTTCATATGTCGTGAAATTCAACTTGGGTTGAGATACATAGAAACATTAGCATTTTATTAGCAGTGTTTGAAGTTGTGTCCGTGCCCACCTGACAAATATAAGTCCAATATTCAATCACCTAATAGATGTTTTGGTACATTCACTGGCTAGCCACTAAACTTGAAACACTGAAACCAAAGAAAGCAGCCACTCTCAACCAAAATTACTTGTTTTAAAGAGGCTAAAATGCTTTGTGCTGCTGAGAGAAATGTTTTGTGAATTGATAGGTGATAATTCTTTGTGGGTTTGTCACCATGAACAACCTTTTTATATAAAAATATAAACTATAGCAGCTTTAACTAGATATTTTTTGAGAAAGCATATTTGAGTTTTTTGTAGACAGCTGTGGAAGATAACTTTGGAAACCACTCATGAAGATTGAACTAAACAGAACAATGTAGTGCATGCGCATTTGTCTGGTCCTTTTGTCACTTAAACCATGCCATGATCAAATGAAGCCTGCAGCTGGATGTGTTTTAGCTAATTAGCTAATTAAGCTAATTAGAAAAAAAAAACAACCAGGCCTAATTGTAATGGCTGCACTGGAACTTATTTATATAGATGAGAGGTTGTCACACATAACTAGCCATTATACATTTGATTTAGGTTTTACTTCTTTTTTATTACCTCTGCAGATCACTAAATCCATGTGTTGCCATTTGAGTTAGCTGAGTTTTAATGTGGATAGGGCAGTATGTAATTGTACCCACAACTCTTTAGCTATAAGGTGGTAAGAGATGTGCATCGGTAGGTGGATCTAGACCCATTCAATAACTGATTCATGAAAATACAGTGAATCAGCCATTGTTGTTGTTGATGACCACTGTGCATCACTTCTGCCCTTGAACATGGTATGCAGTGCTAAATGTCACTGTAACGTCAAGACCATGGTTGTTGCTTTAGCAGCCTTACTCTTAGTGTATACCAATAATACATAAAACATATGAATACATATGCATGCTTGTGTGTCTTGTAGTTTGTCTGTATGTGTGTAAATGTGTCCATGTACTTGCTGGCATGTTTTAATCATCCGCATGTGTATCTGACAGCCACTGTCAGCATTTTTGTGTGTACGTGCAGCTGGAGCTGAAGCCTGCCACTTCAGTGTGTGTGTGTGTGTGTGTGTGTCCATATGAACATTTAATCGCAGCAGGTTTCCATTAGAACGGTCCAGATTTAGCATATTATCTGTCATCTGGAGTGAGACTACTTTGACCTTGAGAATCTTACTAAGAATATGTTGTATAATATTCTACACTGCTGTTCCTCTCTTCTCCTCCTTCCATCCTGCCATTTCACAGTCATATCCCTCTTTCTTTCTACCCCTGTGTGTTTCGTCTTTCAGCTTGAAAGCATACTGCATCAGAAGGAAGATATTCTTACCCCCTTGGTAACTGCAAATTAATTTCACCCTCTCATCCACCATGGAGGTGTCGTGATGTTTGGTCTGAAATAAGCCGAGCTTTCAAAGGACTGTTGCATCTAATCAAGAACAACAGCAACTCCACACTCGGCCTCTTTGTGACTGTGGGTGCTTGGTGATTTGGTTGGCTTAGTCATCACCAAAGACACCAAAGTTCAGTTGTAGTGTGTTTATATTGGGTTTTACATTCCCCATAAACAGAAACAGCAGTTTATTCAGAATATATACGAGAAGAAAGTGCAGGTGAATGTTCAAAGCTTATTCTTGACCTTGAAAAACACAGTTGGAAATAATACATTCAAGCCCTGTAGCGTGTGTAAGATGATTCTTCTCTGTAACAAGGAAAAGAGCATGATCAAAGAAGCAACCGAGTTTATAGAGGTTGTGGGGTTGGTTTCTTTAAACCATGACTGTGGTTGTTTCCTATCTGTAACAAAGGGGTTATCATTGTAACCATCACGACAAGGGTCCTCTAACGTCCTTATTTTAATCAGAATTTTGCTTATTAAACTGCTCAGAAAATAGCTCAGTATGGAATAATTAATTCCTCAATTACAAAGACTTATTGATCTCACCACAAGGTCAAATTAATTGCTGTTCTGAGATTTTCAATCATATCACATTACCTTCAGCAAAAGACAGAGTTTCCCCATTTCTCAGGGAATAGGCAAATGTGGACAACAGGTCATTATAATGCCCAAGAAAAATAGAAATTTGAACATCTGCAAAGCTTTCAAATCTGTCTTAAAACAATAGTCAGGTAGTGAAACAGGTTTACTTAGGGAGTTTTATTCAAAACATAAAGAAGGAATTTTAGACTAAAAGAACTGTAACTATACACACTTGACTTGTATAATTCCGACTGCTGAAGCCTCATGATAGCTTCAGATAACCTCTGGAATATATTTTTGGTTTACACTTTAGGAAGGGATCTCTTAAGAAATAGGATGAATGACTACAGCAAGCAAAACCTGTTTCAGTGATGAAATGGGCACCTGACTTGAAAATGCACCTGTCCTTTAACTAAACGCACCACATCATCACAATTTAGATTTTCCCTTCCCCTATAGTTATAAATACGCGTGTGTATTTGTGCACTACTGTGTTTAAGAACAAAAATGTTTACCTCTGTGTATATTTGTGCATACATGTGTTTCTCTGTGCGTGTTTGCAAATGCTAACGTGCTTCCACACCACAGGCAGAACCTCCACTGTTGTGCTCAGATGCATCAAAGTATCTGCAGAATTACTCCAGGCTGCCCAATAGCAAAACTCTCTCTAAGCCCAGTCCAACATGAGAGGGTTGGATTTATTTTATGCTTGTGTGTGTGTGTGTGTGTGTTTGTGAGTTAATGAGTATGTGTGTGCTTGCATGCACCTCCGTGTAGCCTTAATCTTACACCTGTGAAGAAAACACACACTGAAAACTTGAACACTGCTTAACACCACTTTGCCTGAAGTGCATTTCAAAACAGTTGTTTTAGCCATAGAGGTTTGTAAGCACTATAGCTGCAGTAAATTAGGTGTTTTTAACTGGAGTGAGAGGCAGAAAAATACATAAGAGCCCTCAATATCAAATGAATTAGTTTGTTAGATATTATTAGATTAGATACTTTTAGACAATCTGTAAGATTACTTCATATTACTGAGTCTCAATTTCTCCTCAATGACTTACTTTAGTGTTCTTCTCCAGCCTGAAGGAAATAAAGGAGGGGAAAGTAGGAACAATGAAGATGGAGAACAGACATCAAGATCAACAGCTACATACATGTCTGCTTTCTGAGTGAAAATCAAGCTGTTTGGGTCTTTCAAATTCAAACAAGAATATCATACATTAGTGACTGTGGGAGCTGTTTAGTCACACACACACACACATGCTCTTTTGTTTTAGGCTTCAGTGAGATGCTCACTGTGGAATAGATGTTAGCCTGGCATCCTCTGCTCCCCTCCATTAGCAGCTACAGAGTTGTTATCAACCAATCATCCGCCTCCCTCACATGCCCACCCATATCCTGGTCTGGCAAAGATGTATGTGTATGTGTGTTCACTTTTCATATGTGGAAACATGTTTGTGTTTATTCGTATGTGTGTGTCTATGTGTGTGTACGTGTCTGTGTGTGTATGCTCCCACTCCCCAGAGCTGTAACCATGCAGTCATCTAGTTTTCCACCCTCTTGTGACTCAACACTACTGCTCTGAAATCCTCATAGCATATTTTAACCAAGTGTGTGTGTGTGTGTGTGTGTGTCTTGTATGAGCCATGTTGTGGGGACATGAATGGATTCACACAGTGACAATGTGGGGACTACTTCCTTTTTTCGGGACTTCATCAAATCATTGCATTTTAAGGTGAGGACTTGGTTGGGGTGAAGTCAGGTTTAAGTTCAGGGCTAGGGTAAGAATTAGGGATAGGCAAGTGATAACTCTGACTCTGAAGTGATAAAAACAAGAATGTGTGTGACGATGTCTAATGTCTAAAAAAACAAACAAACAAACAAAAACATGTCTTTCACATTAGATTTAAAACATGTATTGTTGCATTGTTACTACCTGACAAAAACCCAAAATAGCACAAGGGGACACAACTGCAGAAGAGTTTAAGTACCATTTACAATGTTTAATTGGTACCATAATCCAATAAGGTATCGCTTATAAAGACTTTTTAAGCTTTAATTAATGATTAATACATCATTCTGTAATGCTTTGAAGATCAGTGATAAGGCATTAATTAAAACAACCCTTTGGGTTGCAAGGTTGTGGAAAATGACGCTGTGCTATCGCTTACATTTATTAGGGAGGCCCCTCCAAGACATCAAGTATGCAGTGATAATGTTAGTAAGTCATTAATAAAGAGTAATGGGTTTCTCGGTTTATAATAAGCCATCAGCAAAAGTTAGTAAGTCACCCATAAATATAAAAAAATAAAATCATTAATGAGGGGTTCTACAGTGATCCAGCAAGTCTGTAGCTGTAAATGTTAATGAGTGGTTTATGTATGGATTTTGGTCCAGATGTCCTGCAGCCCTTTTCCAGAAGGTGAGTGGTCAAACAGTCAATTAGAGCAGTCTTCCTGATGAATAAATAGCTTCGCTAAAATGATGGAGGAGGATTTTCCTACAACCAGGCACCTCAACAGTTCTTATTAATGGCTTATAACTGATCATTTATAAATAGTGCTTTATTAGGGAGTGGTATCCTTCTGTTATCTACTGTGTCTTTTGGGTAGATTTGTGAAAAACATGGTTATTTCCCTGCAGGCAATTACCCCACAGGTCTTTTTCTTATGCATCTATGCAAAGGAAACACATTTAACTGATTAGGTAGGAGTGGGTGACACTACAAAATTAGGTTTCAATAGGATATGAAGTTATAAAAGTGCCATAATCACCAATATACATAGTGAGATGGATACTACATATACCATTCATATCTCTCTCACTATTGTAATAATCAAAATGTAAGACACTACACCATACTGGTCTTGTTTTTTCTTTTATTAATTAGTCCCCTATTGTTTTAGTTTTTTGTTTGTTTGTTTGTTTTTGTTTTAGAGAGAAATACTTACATTTAAAGTACACAAAAAGCTGAAGCAGTTTGCCCAAAACTTCCCATGACTTTGTACAGACTAATACAACAGAAAATAAAATAGTAGCTTCTTACTTGAAAGGCCTGTTTGACGAGTAGTTGAAGGGTCTGTGAAACATTCTGCCAGGCACTTAAATCCTTAAAAAGATCAACAAATACCAACATGAGGTGAGTGAATCTAATGCACAAAATCATAACCATTTAAAATTACTGAATGCGCAGTACTATTTACTGAATGCTCCCTTAAAAAAATATTTTTACTATTAAAAACAGAGAAAGACAGCAGTTTCAGTTTGCATTTTTACAGTGTAACTTAGAAGAGCTTTGTTGCCCAGATTCCACTTTTTAAGCAGCCAGAGTGTACGAGCACAGTCAGAAAAACTGTACAAATAATAAAACCTAAAGTAAGCACTATTCTACAGAGTCAACCATACAAAACATTAGAGTAAACAATTCTGCAAAATGTTTGGACAGTCAGTTGCATCATTTTGCATCCCTTTCACATTTCAAAATTACCAATAAAACCTGAAAATGGCTGATGAAATATGGCTACCACTTAAACCAATCTGAATCTTAACAGCAAACTCAATTGAAATTTATATTGAACAGATTGTATGAGCAAGTAAGTGTAGAATTATAAATTCAAAAGACGGCATCAATCAAATTCACAATAAGTCTTTTACAGTCAAAAATATAGTCACAGTACACACAAACCTGTATTACCAATGTAACACAGCCAAAAATGGAAAGACTATTCAAACATATTTTTTTTCTAATCTATTTTCAGTGTCTAAACTGGTGTATCACAGCACTTGAAAATCTTTTCCACAATTAAGTACTGATACAGTACAGGAAAACTAATAATCACCATTGAAATGAAAAGGAAAACACAAAAATCCTTATTATGTACGCATTTCATCCCAACAAATTATATGTCAAGACTATATAAAGCTGCAGGAGCTTTCGTTCCCGTTTTTAAAAAAAATCCATTTATCATTTATCCATGAAATGTAGACAGGGAGTAAAACTACAGTATGGCAGTTTTCAAGACTAAAGCGTCCCAAATAACTACAAAAAACCTGTAATATGTAAACATGCAGCATTGGTGAGTATAGATGCAGAGTCTACATCAAGCTGTGTTGTTATATATAAGGTGCAGTAATGCGTAAACATTACTCAAACATGTTTACATTCAGATGGATTCATACCCAAGATATTCACACGTGAAATATAAGTACAAAATGTGTTTACATTTTTATAATGTACATTCTATAAATTGCATCACATAAAAAAATTAAGACACCGGGCTTCACATGTGACATATTAAAAGTGCTATTCTATATTTAAAAAAAGGCCAAAATATTAAATTTCATTTTCTCTTTAAAATTGTACCAAATAAATTGGACCATTTCAGTTTGTTTTGATGTTATTACCTGTAGGAATCACCATTTTGCACCTCAGTACCTTGTGAATACTGTATGGTAAACCACTTCACAGAGTATGAGGAAGTATCTCAGAAACATTTAACACTAGTGAGTTGTCAGTTGCACAAAGCATTTTTAGTTAAGATTTCTTTAGAGGGAGTTGTGATTGAAATCATCAAGGACATTATTTAGAGCACATCCTTAAATAGTTTTCCTTACTTCATGTCTTTTATCTTAAAGAATAAGCTAAATTCAGACAAATTAATTGGCTTTTACACATTTACAGGACAATGCTTTCCAGTTCTTTATAGGAAGCACTGCCTTTTTTCTTATAAAGAAAAAGTGTGCAATGTTTCTTTGGGAATTTCTTAAACCAACAAGTAACTTTCAATTAAGCTAAAGCCTGAATACTGAGGAGGTTTTGTGCAACAGACCCCAGGGTATTTATACATCATTTACCCCACCACCTATTTAATGCTACTGCACTGCAACAGTGGAATTTCACCTGAATTTTACCCGTAAAAAGTCGAGATTTTGATTGCAACTTCACACATTTTTGTAGGGCTGTTCCATTCTACCAAATACATGGCACAGTGGAACCACCATGAAATTTTGAAATCTGGGGCATGCTGTATGTACTGTATGTAATGTCTACTACTGTAATATGTTTCACCATTACATTATTACATTAGTGGCATAACATTTGTAGTAAAACTCAAGATTCAGTAAAGCATCATTTCAGGTTACAATATATTTCAAAATTATGGTTATCAAGCATTGGAGGGCAGCTTAAGACATCTCTCCAACCTATATACTATTATGTTGCTTGGAAATCACTGACTTCCACCTAAACTTTGGTTATTGATTACCTATATCTTTTTCCTGTAGTGGTATAATATAGATTATCGTTACTACAATAGGCACCTGGGGGGGAGTTTACATTCCAATTAGACAAAGGTCAAATAGACTGATATACCTTTTCACGGTAACATTGTGTCTGTGTCAAAGGAAAGATTAATTTATATGTAAGCAACAGGTACATGGCCCAGTTAATAGTCCCTCTCATGTGTCAACAAAACTGTTACTAAAGAAGAAAGAATAGAAATAGGACCTGCCTAATAAGTGTGTGCACAAAAATCAAAACGGCTGTGTGTAAATAAAATAAATAGGTCAAAGTGCTTGAAGATTCAATATACCAGTGTGTGAGAAGATACAGAGAGAGTGCTCTAATCAAATACTGAAGCCTCAGCAATCGATAACAAGTTTTTGTGTATGTGTGTAACCTTTGTAGGCTATAGACAGGAGTCCCATTGTATCTGCAGGTCAGAACTGTCCAGGAAGTCTGTGGAAAAGACACTAGGAGGCGTCTGGGGGCCCAGTGGGGCCAGTGTGGGGGTTTCCTCTTCCCTCTCTCCTCCCATGGTGAGGTCCAACCAATCCATACTGTCCAGCGCTTGCTGCTCCCTCTCGGCTTCCATGTTGAAGGTGTCCATGGGGGATGGTGGATGGTCCAGAATGCTGGGGGTGCACAGCATTTGGCTGTGGAGGTCATCAATTAAAGTTAACAGGCCACCAGGCTCCACCCCCAGGAGAGGCTTTCCAGTGGTGCTTTCAAGAAAGTCCTCCAGACGTCCACCTCCAACGTTACTGAGGTGCCGTTTCTCTTCTGTGGCATCAACCAGAGTCTGAAGCTCAGACTGCAGTGAGGTGGTGGGCTGCGGGCTGTTGCAGCTGGGCGGGATTGGGGGAGATAGCAACAACTGGAGTGGGGAGGGAGGAGGAGAGGAGGCAGAGGGGTATGGATTGAGATGGTCCAGAGACAAGTCTGGTGCTGGTTTGAAGGTGGTTGACATATCTGTAAGGAAACACACAGATCAGCTTATGAACACAGAATCTTAAAATTTCAACATCAGTGTGGGGGCTCACTCAGTGTAATTAATCATTATGAGAATAAACAGACCAGACAGTGTTATTGCATCTCACCTCCTGTCTGCAAAATGATGTCGATAAAATCATCTTCATGTCCTGTATCCTGAGGACACACACACACACACAGACAGAGAGAGAACAGCAACACATTAAACTTCAAATCTATATGTAAATTCACACACACACTGTAACTACATGACATGAGCACTTGATGTGACATGGTACGATGTAATGCTTAATACAAAGGGTACTAAGAAACAACCCCAAGGGCAGTAATAATCACATATTATTATGACCATTTGATTTTTTTAGCCTGGTGTGTGGTCTTCATGAAATAGCTTCAATGACAAAATCAGACATGCAGTGCATCATACTTTATCAGGTGAAGAGGCAGCTGACTTAATAGAAGCTGGAGACAGAGGACTAAACAAGACATCCAGACTAGAGCAGACCTCCTAGAGGAAATGAAGTGAGAGGAACAGAATGAAAAATAAAAAGTTTTAATACATTTCCCAGATATGGCAAAAGTTGGATTCTTGTTTAATCCAAAAGTTATCATGAAATCTTTTGCAATGTGACTGAATGATACAAGTCACCTTGAAGGATTATCCATGTCATCTGTAGATTACTTACAGTTTGAGAGGACGGTGATAAGGTGTTTCTCCCTGAGGGGGCAGTCTCCTGGTCCTTGAAGAAAGGCTGCAGACAGGGCGGCGCAGACAAACACTGAGCAGCTCCCTGTTGTGGTTGGTCTACAGATACCTGAAGTTCCCCATTCTGTGCCTATTTGTCATTATTAAAAAGAGTGGAAAAATAAATAATATAGACTAGTACCAGTAATAGAACAAAGGAAATCGCTAATCACTAATAAAGTTAATTATCCACCTTGGAATTTCTTTGCAGAGTGCACTTTTTTGGTTTTAGAAATGCCCTACAACAGTGATAGTTATGACTTGCTAAATATTTCAACCTTTTATCCAGCTAACTAGCTAACTATAAGTATTTATCCATCTCGTCCTCATCCTATCTCATTTAGCCATGTATTATTTTTCATTATTTGAAGTGTTCATTCATTACTAGTAAGCTAACTATTTAAGCCAATTCAACAATTTATCCAGTGTGTTTAAGGCTTAATTAAATATTTATCTTCTAACTCAATATAATTTTTTTTATATGAATCAAAAGTTTTTTTTTCTTTTTTTAAATTTACAATCTTTCCATGCACCCCCAAGTGAGTGCAGATATACCTCCTGGGATACTAGCACCCCTGGCTGAGATCCTCTGCCCTACAACACATCTGTACACTCCCTCACCAGCCAAGAATTTCTTGAAATTGTTCTAAACGTTAGTCCTCCCTGCCAGCCCAGTATTTAAAATGCCATAGGTGGGGTAAAGAGATGAGGAAAGACTGCTGATAACAGCAGTACTGCCATACATTGTTCCACTAAATCTTGACATTTTTTTGAGGTGGGCTTTGCCCCGAAGACCCGGAGAACCAGCACACCTGTACTCCAGATACAGAGATACTGTACATCTCAATTAACCGAGATGTGATGGAGTCTTTATTCCTCCTCCATTAACAACATAAATCATAGTAATGAAGGATGTCGTTAAAGTAATTAGCAAAGCAATAATAATCAGCATCAGCCTAGTGTCAGACACTCTTATCAAGGACTGCTGTCATTGTCTCAAACAGCATACGTCATTAATTTCCACGGACTCACTGGAGCAGTTTCACTCTCATTCTCTGTCTCTCTCTTTATGGAGTATTAACAGACTGCTCTGTTATTGTACTTGTGATGGAAAAAGAGGCTCTGGGGTTTGGTTAAGAATGAAGTGCATGATGGGGATCCATGAGATGATGTGTAAAGGAGATGTTATGAATATTTAAACTCTTTCGCAGTGCCTTGGTTTAAGGCTTAACATCTGTTGTTGGCTGGCTATTTGGTGGTGGCAAAGATACCCCATCTGGAATTTTTAAAGGGTCTAGTCACCTAAATGACAAAACAAACAAAAAACACATACATTTTCTGACACTCCTTGTCATAGCTAGCCCCGTAAAAAGGTTTGGCTTATCTTTTGTGGTTTTGAGATATTTGTCTAGATTTATGCCACCTAATACAATAGAGGTGAATGGAACTTTGTTTATTGCACTCAAAGCATTGAAAATTTACATCTGAAAGTGTTCCCCCAGATGTCCTTGTTAATACAGTGGACACTGTGGACAATTTAGTTGAAACTATTGCTTCCTGAACTTAGAAACACTCCCAATGAAATCTGTTGAGTAAATGTTCTGCAGCATGACCATTTCTTAAATGTCTATACAGTAGTTTAAGAATGTAAAAGAACTTCAAAAGGTCATGATTAGTGCACAACTGAGAATCACACTTTCTTCTACTTACTTTCTACTTACTTTCCTGTTCTATAATGCTACTCCAGCTAGTTTGATTCCGACTACAAACTCAGACCATAAATGTCTTGATCTAAACCTCACCATTGTGTTTTGTTGCTTCTGAAATCCCATGTGCATGTTCTGTTTGGATTGATTGTCAGCTTTGAGCAGCTGGACAGGGTTATGACCTGGCAGCTTGGCTGGAGTAGACTGTAGTCGCTAGTGGAAGAAAAAGAAATGAAACAGTGTGGTTAGTGATGTTAAGCAGTGCTGGAGATTGTGTACTTCTATTGTAGTAACTGTTGAACCTGTGATTGTACTTCTACTACTTAAAAAATCTGGATTTATACAAGAAAAAACAAACGAGTGGACTGCTGAGAGCCAGTTTATGTACCTGAAGAGTGATGTGATTGGTTGTTTTTCCCTCAGGTGCATCGCGTCTTTGGTTCTCTGTGAGGTGATTAGTCAGTGCAATCAGGAAGTGGTTGCCGTTGCTGTCTGTGACCAGGGCTGGGGTGGAGTCACTCTTAAGGAAATCCAGCGGGAAAGAGGGGGCCGAGCCTGACTGCTGGTTGATGGACTCTTGAGACACCTGTACAAAACCAGCAGTAACTATTATGACTTTTATATCTCCATACCAGTATGCCAAAATGGTACATACTAATTCAATCAAATGTCATCTGTCATTAAAAGAATATTCCAAAGTCTGACCAGTTCAGGACCTTTATGAGGAGGTCCTGAAAGTGGATTAATGAGGAAATCTGACACCAAAATCTATGTGCTCTAGATATCGTAGAACCCATTCCTTACCTGTGGTGACTGCTGCACCTGTTGTTTCTGTTGTATTAGCACCTGTTGTTGCTTCACATGTATCTTGGTCTGTATCTGGATTTGTTGTGGCTGTTTCGTCTGCTGCTCTTGCCTCATTTGCTGCTGTAACAGCAATTTTTGTTGCTTCATTAGAATCTGTTGCTTCAGCTGCATCTGCTGTTGATGTTGTTTTGACTGCTGATGCTGTTGTGACTGCAACAGTTGCCTCTGCTGCTGCTGTTTGAGCTGCTGTTTGTGAGATTTCTTCTTTCTCTGCTGAGAGAGTTTCTGCAGGTTCTGTTGACTCTCCAGCATCTGACTGCGATTCTGAATGGTCTGCTGCTGGTTCTGAATGTTTTGCTGTTGCTGTAGCAAGAGTTTCTGTATGGCCTGTTGCTGGGCCAGCTGCAGAGTGGCCTGCTGGAGACAAATGCGTTGTTCTTGTTTTGTCTGCGGCTTGATGTGCAGCTGAATCTGCTCCTGTGCATCCTGAGAGCAAGACTGTGGTAATCCATGACAGTCTAGTGATTGCATAGTTGTCTCTGACACAACGTCCTTTGTCTCAGTGGCTTCCTGTTTGACGGTAACCTTGGTGACATCCATGTCACATGAAACAGATGATGTTTGAGGGGGCACTGGAGCATGGCCAGAAGAGAGAGGGACACTGGGCTTATCGGGAGGTTCTTGTTTTACTCTTACAAGAACCACTGGCTCTGAAACTCGCCCCCCTCTCTTCCCATGCTCCAGCTGCATCCTCAGCAACTCAACCAGCCTCTGTTTCTGCCTCAGCATCCTGGTCAACTCCTCTATCTGCTTATCTTTCTCCTGCAGCATCTTGTCTTTGTCAATATTCAGTGCAGGAGCTGTGGTTGTAGTGGTGGGAGCAGCTGATGAGACCAGGCAGTGTTTCTGCAGAGAGACTGGCTTTGAAGAGAACTGGCAAGGAGCTGGGGTGGAGCACGGGGGCTCCTCTTTAATATTCGTTGGAAGTTGAGCATCTGAACATGGCTGAAGACTCAGCTGGGTGAGAGGCGAACTCATCTAGACAGAAAGAGAGAGGATTAAAATAAGTAAGTGCAAGAGCTTGACTGATCTTGGTAATCCGCCTAATAGTGGTAGACTGACCAAAATGCTGACATTGCCATTCCCAGGCAATGACACTAGCATGGCTAACACAGGTATTTTGTGATTGTCAATATTGGTTCATAAGTAGAACAACTTCAAATATATTTGACTACATTTAAGCACAGTTGACTGTACTACTTTTAGATGTTATTAAGATTCAGTGTTTGTTGCCTGAGCTATTGATAGACTTTGTTTTCTGTGCATGAGTTGTTAGCTTCAGCATTACATTACTTCCAGTGCCCATAACCGCTTGGACTCTGAGCCCATCAGAATTTAATGCGCCAGTGTCCTGTAATTTCCACTTGTAGCTGCAGAGGCCGCTGCTGCTATTGTTCAGCAAAAGTTACATATTGTCTCTTTAACAGCCATACTCAAATGTGTAAGAGGGGTGAATAATGGTCATATGCTTCTGGGGTTATACAGTATAAGATTGATTCAACATATCACAGTGAAAAAAATCCTACCATTTCCCCCAAAGGGTCGCTGTTAAAGCTGGTATCCTCTGGACTCATGGTGGCCGGTGGTTGGTCAGAGGGGGTGAGGGAGATAGGTGGTGGTAGTGGTGAGATGGTGCCACTAGAAGTCATGAGCTGAGGAGTGGCTATAGGTGAGGTGGCACTTCTACCTGCATTAGCTATGCAGAGATCAGAATGGGTGATTTGACATTTGGCAGACAACACAAATATGCATTGTCTTTACTGTTTCCCACATTTTACTCATTTTTTGAGCACTGATTTATCCATGGAAAATCAACCGAATAAGCATGCTCTTCATCAGTAATTCACACTAAAGTAGGGCGCTTGTATATGCGATAACTGCTGCAGAGGGAACACGCTTGACTAATACATAATTCTATGACAGAATTTTATTACAAGCAAAAAAAATGCATGTGCTGCCTGTAAGTGAGGCTCAGAGGAAATCATCAGCAATCTGCAATTACCTGACTGATTTGTCAGAGAGGACGTCTGGTGGCACTGAAACTGCTGTTGTGATGTGCTGTTGTTGGTGGTGGCTGCAGCAGTTTTGGAGGATCTCGCCGCTTCTTCAGCCTCTGGCCCTGTGGTACCCCCTGCTGTCGGAGAAGAGGTAGTGTCACTGCCTCTGTTCAGCTCCTGGTAGGTCCTCAGCCTCTCAATGAGGTCGTTCTTGGTGCCGGAGACTGGCAAGCTGCGCAGCTTCAACTGGGACTTCAGTTCCGCAACCTGACAGAAGACGGAGTAAAAGAGAAATTGAGATTGAAGGACAAGAGCATGGAGAAGCAGAGAGATGAGGATAAGTGCGAGAGGAAAATTGAAAAGGATCAAAAGAAAAAGAGGAGAGAAAACAAAGAGACAGTGTAATCCATCACTGTCTCTCTCTTTGTCAGCTCTGAGTTGACAGGCCACTTTGCAATGACAAAATTTTGTTAACAGGATTTTTTACATACATCAAGTTACATCCACAAGTTACTCTATCGACTCAACAGCTTGTAGACAGCAGAGAGAGCTGATTATACACACTGTGCCGATTCTAGACTGCAAATGTATTTTAGTATGTGTCCACTCATCACCAATGCTGCTAACGTCATGAGACTGAGACATAAGGGATGATGAGGGATAATGATCTAACCTTCATCTCATCCAAGTTTGGAGGCAGAGACACTGGTTTGGTCCCACCTAGAGGAGCAGAACCATGACGGCTGTGACTGCCCTGGATAGAGGTGGCAGTTGAGGGGGCGATGAGAGGTTGAGGAGAGGAGGAGGTGGTTGTGGAATTAGAGGAGGAAGATGGCTGTTGATTTTTCTGAGATCTGTTGGGATGAAAGGCAGAGGGAGGAGAAGGACAGTGATCTCTACACATCTTTTAAACAACAGTTTTGAACACCACCTTGAATTCTGAGCTGTCAAATAAACAGCTTCCCTCATTCCCTCGAGATGAAGCTGATATTAAACTCCTTCAACCTCAAAGAATAGTGAGGAGAGGCTGTTTTTCTGGTTGCCTCATATTCAGGGTGCATGCTCCCAGACAAACTCCCCACTCACTTGGGTGGTGCAGGCAGGATGGCGTGGTAGTTATAGTGCTGTTGCTGCTGACTGAGGATCTGGAGCTGCAGGAAAAGCTGCTGCTGCTGGAGGATTTTGGCATAAGATGAGTCCAGATGGGGAAGAGGCTCTTTATCCCCCTTCTGGTCAGGAGGGATGTACTGATGGTACTTTAACTTCTTTATCTAGGATGCAACAAATTAACAATATAATAAATCATTATTTTAGAACTACATTGCTGTTTCCATGGCTAATATTAATTTCCTCTATGGTTTAGATGTGCTGGTTCATGGAATACTATTGTTAGTATTCACTACCTGTTCCAATTTAGCAACAGTATTGCTTACAAGTCTAAACACAGGAACAGACATCTACCTTTGGCTTGTTGTCCTTGGGTTTCTTGTGTCTCTGGGCAGAGCGGTCAGAGTTTGGTTTAGGCTGGGACTGAAAAAAGAGAAGTAATGTTGACAATTGTACACTGTAAACAGTTATTCAACTGTATCCTTCATTTTTTATATGATGTCAGAATAACAAAGAACTTTAAAGCTGCATTAATTTTTGTGTGTGTGTGTGTGTTTGTGCATTTCATTTACCACATGGGGGCAGTACAGTGAGGCATAACACAACACTTAATATTACAGCCTATGTAAGTGTATATGGGGACTATGCACAGACATGGAGCAACATTAAGATTCATGTCATGGGTCATATTTGTGGCCACCTGATGAATGTCCATAGTCCATATTCGCCCTACTTGTCGTTCTTCTGTCTCCACTAAGTCCTGAGAAAAGATTCTGTCTCTTACACTATGTTCACCACCTAGACACTAACTATGCCTGACTGCTGTTTGATGCTATGTAGATAGTTTAAAAGTGGGTTTATTGGAGCTGCAGCTGAAAAGGGGTTGACAATTAAACCAAAACACTGGGCTGAAAGATGCTAAATGGTCAATAGAGTTAATGGGAGTAGCAGCTGTTCATGTTCTGGACTGAATGTAAATATTTCCTGCTCTGCTTCACATGTTTTGCATAATGTCTTTGAGCAACCCCCGTCACATTACATTTAGACATGTGTTCCATTATTAATAGAAAATATTGACAGCAGCTTTAAATCTATGTGAAGTGGTGAATCCAAGGCCAGTTCAAACTGAATTTATTTCCCAGTTATTCAGTAAGGCACTCTGAAACCATTATTGTTTGGTTGGCCTTGAGAGGCATCACTTACCTTGATCTGAGAGGTAGTACCCATCCTCTGGGCAGATGGTATTGCTGTCCCATTG
This sequence comes from Lates calcarifer, assembly GCF_001640805.2. Classification (NCBI taxonomy): domain Eukaryota; kingdom Metazoa; phylum Chordata; class Actinopteri; family Centropomidae; genus Lates; species Lates calcarifer. Next base: position 15,845,618 of record NC_066843.1, read on the forward strand.
GTCAGCTTCAGTGAAGGGGAGGACCCAGAGATTGATGGGAGAGGAGGAGCTGGAGGAGGGACCTGATCGAAAAGATTAAACTGTATAATGACATTACAACTGTGGCACAGTGCCACTGTACAATTATGATATGAAAATTCAACTTAATAGGCCCTAGCAGTTGAATTTACTGTGCACTCCAGTTTTACAATTTTGCATCCGTTAACATGTCAGCCACACGTTGCCATTAATTCAAGTCATCCTACCTGTGTAGGAGATGGGATGCTGCTCCCAGCCAGTGTCTCTGGTGGAGAAGGCAGAGGTCCCAGGCCCAGAGGTGACTCCTGGCCTGCTGGATGTTCTGGAGATAGACTGTCATTACTGTCCTCGTCACATGAAGAGTTATCACCTGAAGTCTTTGAGACCTGTGTCTCTGAGGGGTAGGAGGGATTGTGTGTAAAGGAAGAAAGGAAAGAATTGATATTAATTTGAGTGTGTGTGCCTGTCTTGCTTTTGTACATCACTACAAGCAGGCAGGCCAAACAGTATACTTTTGTCTCCTGCATTTACTTGTGCTGAGCTAATGGATTCCACCCTACAATCCAAACTGTGCCAATGAACTAACACCCTGTAAGTGCCCCAAAAGTCAGCCAAAATTATCACCAATGCCTCCTCAACAAGTATCAGCTACACATCACTGCATGCACGTGTTAATGCTTCTCTGACTGTGTGAAATGCTCCAAACACACACACATACAGACACACACACACAAGCTCCAGTGTCTGTTCCAGAGCTGTCAACCAGTGCATTTATCGCTACAGAGAGTGTGATGGCAGCTTCTGAACCTAAAAACTTGTCCTGTCTGCACGCACATCATGCCCATGAAAGCCAGTTTTACAGGATAAGATGATATCTTTTCTTTTGTCCATGGTGTAGCCAGGATGAGCCAAGCTTTATCCTAGTGATACACTGCCTCCCTTCATCTAAATTCACTTTCAGCACAGCCAAATAAATCCATCCACCTCATTCATACCAGTTGTTATGTGACAGATGGCATCTCTGTGAGGAATGACATTATGCTGAGAACTCAGGAGGATCAGTTGTGTAATTTACGCTATGAATGCATTAACAGTTTATTATGTCAGCCTCCTGTGCTACTAATGATATTCTCCTTACAAAATGTTTTCCATGAAATAAAAATGCAGATATATATCAGGAAAAGTATGTCAAAAAACAACTCAATAAGCATAGCTAAGAAGCAAAACCCTAGTCCTCCTGCTAATTTCTCCCTAAAGGGATATCATATAATCATCTCATTATTATGTAGACTTATGAGTCTTTACAGGGATTTAAGGAATAAAGGTACCTGCCAGGATCCCCTGGACTACTATAGAGAGACTACTTTTGCTGGTTGGTGTGTGATATTTTAATTACAGGAGCTGCTATGGGCTCCAGCAGACAGCTATGTAAAATACACCGCTGGCCATTAATTTACCATCAGCAGGCGATGATGAAAAGACAACATGGGGTTGATTTAATACCCTCTGATCCAATAATATGATGACTTCCCTACCACTGTGCTGCTGCCAGTCGTGTGTCTGTGTGTCGTGCTTTGTATGTTTGTATGTTTGTATCTTTGCATGTCAAGTCTGTGTAACTCCCGTGTTCCCCGGTGCTCCCGCAGTAAGTGGCGGTAATGCAATTGTGTTTATTGTGATGTGGTGACAGAGATGGATAATCCACTGACACTGTATCTTATTGAATCTCAGCAATCCTCCTCCCACACATCAATCAAGCAGCTGGACCCACTGTCTCTGATCTCATCCTCTTATGTTTGACAACACTGGCACTGGACCAAGGATATACAATAAAAATTAGATAGTACTGCTCCTTTGGTTCTTTTATTGTTGATGTTGAAATGGAAAAAGATGAAATTGGGGTCATTATATCTGTCACAATGCCCAAATTACAACAGAGTAAAATCACATTCATTCATTTAGAGACCTAACTCTTCAATTAGTATGTAATTCTCCCTAATAAAAGATAATGGGTTTTATTAACAGACACTGTGGCTATTTAAAGCTGACAGCAGTAAGAGGGGAAGAGGTGTCTTTACTTTGCGTCTGTCAAACAGGGATGAGAGCATGCGTGATTTACCATATCCTAGTTTAACCTCTTTAAACCCACAGCAGAGGCTATATGAGGCATGGATACTCAGGTGTGTGACATGCTTCTGTGTACGTACTGGATGGAAATGTGTGTATTTGTTTTAAGTGTGTGTGGTGAGGCATCTGTGTGGGTGCCTGTTTGCGAGTGTGGCATCTGAGAGGGAACATCGGTATGTTCATAATAGCTGGAGGAGGGGGCCAGGAGGGACATCCTGTCAGGAGCCTAAAAGTGTGGGTGTGTTGTGATATATTACACATTTGAATTTATATTACTTCTCCTTCCTCTAAATACAGTATCTACAGGGGTTATTTTATTTAAAGGTGTAGTCAGAATGCTGTGGCCTCTAGGGGGCAGAAAAACAGCAAAACAAGCTGACAGATGATTGGCCAATAGGAAATCAAAGTAGCTAATGTGTTAGGAAACTATTATCCATGTATACACCCTGGCAACATGGATGACATTAGTCTTTAATTAGAGTCATGTTTTTCAACTACCTGATGAAATAGAGACCAATATTCACTCCTTTCTCAGCTCAGTTGACCTTCATTAATGATAGCATTTAAGGCCATTTCAAAGAATGACTAGAACTCCTGTAATGCAGATCAAAGAGTTAAAGCTGAAGCTAGCTTTCATTACTCACAATGCTGGTATTGTTGTTGTGTTTGAGGTGAAGAAGCCTGTGGTTAGTTTACTGTAATCAATCATGAATAATTCAAGGCGTATGTTAAGCTTATAATTGGCTCCACCAGTCAGAAATCATTGTGAGAGGAGTGAATTACAGTCCAGCCAAAGAACTGGCAACAGCCCAGGAAACAGTTCATTTGGTGAAAAACTGTAGAAACACTGGATTAACTTCAAAAATAGGGCTGTTGCTACAACTAACTTACAGGTGCTCTCAAGCTTGGACCTTCTGTAGATTAGGGGACAAGGTGAAACCCATGACTGACCTGAGAGACCTGCATATTCAGGAGAAACTTCAAATGTCAGCTGAAGCCTGGCTAGCTGTTGATAATGATAGTACTTACCTATGATGGCCTGTTTAATACTGGAGTGAATAGGTAGGATGTTTTTGTGAATCAGCTCCATGGGGCCCGGCCGGTGGGAGATCTTATCGTTCAAATCATCAGCAAGGCGAGCTCTCTTCAGCTGCAGTTGCTTGGCCTGGAGTGATGGCTCTGCTGACGTCTCTGAAAACACCCACAAACCACATGATGGACAATTTTACCAATGTGCTAGGATCCTCAGAAGTTATTTGTCAAACTGGCCTAAGCTCCAGAAAAACATGAGAGGCACTGTGTAGCACTTACCCTCCAGGATGTGCATCCTGATCAGTTCAGATCGCTCCGGTCGACTCCTGATCTTCCTCTTGAGATAGTCCTCAGTCTGAAGAGAGAAAAAAATTTGTACCACATTAGAATTTTTCAGTAATTGTTTTCTCACCAAGTATTTATCCATTACATTTAATTATCTCATTCATTTATCCTTTTCTTTTAGCTAACTATTTTAACCATTTATCTCATTGTTATTTTTTCAGTCAGTTTGCTAATGGTTGTTGTGTGTTTGTGCTAGAGCTCACTCAATATGTCAAGATATATATTATATGTACTTTTTTTTTTTAGTTGAGCTACTCCACATTCTTTCCATGCACTCATAAGCAACTGCAGACATACTCCCTATAGTACAAGAGCAAGCTGGGAATCCCTGATTTTGTGGATACTTTTATACACTGAACCTTATATTCCAAAAAGAGTATTCATTTTCTGTGCACATGGCCATATCAGCACTTATTTCTCTTTTCTAGCATTTTCTCTGTTACATGATTATTCAAGAGTCACTGTAATGATGTGACATGTTACAAAACAGAGAATTACAGGCTGTCTCGCTTGAATTCGTCCAGTTTTGACTCCGTGATTGATTTGAGGGTGTCACACTCACCCGAGCTCGCTCCAAGCTCCGTCTCTGTTCATGGAAGGCAGCTGAACTTTTCAGTGCTTGAGGAATAAAGAGACAGCAGTGCAAAAGTGGAGAAAAAGAGAGGGAGAGGGAGAGAGAGGGAGAGAGAGAGAAAGAGAGAGGGCATTAACATGGCAGTGTGTACATTCATACCACTGAGGGGAAATGGAGAGCAAAATGGCTTTGAATGGCTCTTTGCTTCTTCAGTTCAGTTTCAGTTCAGTTTGAATAGGTTTACTGGTGGTGAGGATTATTGCTCTCATATTACCAAAGCTTTTCCTTTTCTCACATTGGAGTTCCATGTCAGTGTCATAACTGTCACTGTACGGACTTGCATGCTTCTAAGCCATAGAATAAAATGCATAATAGCCTGGGCACTGGTGCCATTAACAGGCTCTGTAAAAGGCCAAAAATCACAAGTCAAGAAGAAATCTAATGAGATGGACTCCAGTTCAAGGAGCCTCTCTAAAGCAATGGAATTTATGGAAGCTGTTCAGCATTCACAAATGACTCAAGGAAGACTTCCTGTAGGCCTATGATTATGCAAACACCCAGGGATTAGTGGTACTGGAAACCTAAAAGCCTAAAGGGTTGTGATGACACCAACATGCTGAGTTAAATTCAGCATATCAGTACAGTTTTGTCTCTAAGACATTAAGGCCAAAAACAAAAGACAATCTCAAACTATTAAATAATGTTATATTACATGTAAGAATATGTTTTCAGGACGGTTATTGAAAAGCAGCATCTCCATTGTTTGGTATCAGAGCCACACGTATAGAGGTAAAATTTACCTGCATTTTGTAAACACAATTGAAGATTTTATCTGCTCAGTGACAGTTAAACATATAAAGCTGTCTTTTTTGGAGCTGTACATTGTACTTCTCATGCATGACATATGTTCATTTGTTGACCAATCCCCTAAAGCAAAGGCAGTAAGATAGGACAGATAAGTTAAATGAACGAAAAGTGGTTGAGGCTGTAAAATAAGTTAAACACTGGTATAATGTCAATGTGACACTTTTTGCAGGAGGATTAAGGAGTGAACATAATAGGTAAAGGCTGCAAGTGTTTGGTGAAATCAAGCTCCAATACACAAACTATATATTTCAAGGTAGTAAGAAATGCCTTGAGTTGCCTTGCTTTTGTTACTAAAACATAATGAAATATAATGAAATATTGGGAAGGTATTAAGATATGAAAACACTAATACCAGACAAGGTCAGTGTCCACATCTATTTGGGTGAGCGGTGTATGATTTGTAGCCCCTTGTAAGACAACTTTCAGACATTATAATCATCTTAAACATACAGACAAGACAAGCAAGAAATTTTGGCCAAGCAGTGCAATATTTGTGACTGCTGAGTCAATCACAGAGCGTCAACTGAACTGAGCATCAATGAAGTGAAGATGGATGTAGCGAAAACCTGACCAGCGAAGATATCGTTTGTATGGGAGTAAAGACCCTCACATTAAAGGTGAGAGCACTTTAATTCCATAGACACAATTTAATTTCAGATCCCATGTGCCGGAGCTAACACAACTGAAAATGTCTCGCTGTCTCAATACTTTCTGACTGTACGCAGACTCACAGACACACACATACACACAGGCTGTACATACACACCAGTGGTGTGACTGGATTAGCAACCCTTGGGCAAGACTGCTGGTACCTGCTTAAGCCTCAGTTCACGTCGCTGAGCACTGTCACACTGCTGGTACATACTCACTCTTGCATACCCTGGGGACATCAACCCTCTTAGACCTCTCACCCATCCACAAGGGGGTTATGTTGCCCCCTTGAGGGCATATGAACCAGCCTGTCAGTCAGCTACATGGGAAAGGAGCAGTGGGATGGAGGGAAGGATGGATGGATGAGTACAGAGTAAGGTTTTGGAGACGGGGCAAAAGTGAAAGGGATAGAAATAGATAGGAAGAAGATGGAGAATCAGAAAACAGATTGAGGGAGGACGGGGAGAGGAGATAAATGGAGAGAGGCAGCTGGAAGAAAAATGGAATAACAGACCGAAGGGCAAATGAGGGGGAGGAAATAGAGAGTTGTGGGATGAGGTCAGAGAGAAAAGGCCCTATTATGTGCGTGAGTGGCTCCATCATGGCCTCTTGCCACCCTGCTAAAGCTAACCAGCATTCCCGTCCTTTAAACTCTGAAAACAGCTTCACTCCCTGCAGTGGTGGTTTTAAATTTTGAGTTTAGTCCTGTGCTGACAAGTGCTTTTCATTGTGTGTTAACTGACTTGGTGGTACTAAGATACTCCTCTGTATTTTACTTTCATGTTCTGCACGTCAGCTGTTTAAACTGACTAAACTATATTTGTATACTTCACCAAATAGCTCCTTTTGCTACTTAATGACTAAAATATCACGACTGTCTTCAACAGACATGTTAAGTGTTTATTGTTGTCAATACATGTAGCCATTTCAGACGTGAGAACTTTGTGTGAGTCCTTCTACCTCTACCAGTAAGTGTAAAACTGGTACTTACATATGTGCACAACTCATATACAGTAGAATATCATCTGCAAAGCAAAAAGCTGTCACTCCACTTGTCAGAGTAACTGAGAAATGTTCCCGATCATCATAAAATGTATATTCCAAGTGTCATGGTTAATCTGATCTAACTAAAATCATTCATGGCCATTCAGAAATAGCAGTGACTTTGCTATTATCACTGTCTAAGTTCATGAAAATTCAACAAATGTGTTACTAAAGCTTCATATTTTCACTTTAAATACACTTTACTAAAATGAATTAAATGACCACTTCCACTAAATGTAGGTAAACTATCTGCTCTGTCTCTTTTTTTAATTGTTCTTGCTAACAATTCTTTGGAAATGCTTCACCTGTGCTTTATAGTTTTGTGTAGTCAACCTGATAAGCACATGTAAGTAAGTATAAAATGAGAAACTGCATTTGTGTTTTTCTGATGAGTGCATAAATAACATGCTAGGTAGGGTATCACACTGGGCTTAGTATAGTACTGTGTTACAACACACTCTACCACACACCACAGCCTCAAGAAACCAAATGTGCAGCTATAGACACACACCCATGCATATTAGGTGACAGGCAACAATGACTGGAATCAGCCGATTTTCATTATGATTATCATATCATTAATGATTATCATGGAAAAACAACAACTACAAAGAAAGAGAAGGAAATGAACAAATGCCACTCAAAACAGTGCTTTCTGACATGGAGAATCACTGGGGTTGTAGTGCCCAGAAATGCCCATGTTTGCATCATGCTACAAGCTAATAAAAAAGAGTTCAAAGAGTTCAAAGATAGCAGGGAGGAGGGGGAGGGTGCTTCCTCTGAGATGTGGTCTGATGTTTTATGAAAGACATGAAGAGGATGTGGTGTTCTGAGAAATACTCTCATGACTAAATGGGAGAGGAAAATGGTCGGTGAAGTGGAGGTGGACAGAAGGTGAAAAGACGGCAAGAGGAGTGAGCTAGAAGTTGAGGTTGCAAAAGTCAGCAGAAAAAGGGGCAAATGGGAGGAAAATGAATGAGTATAGAAAGCAAAAAAGGGAGTCAAATATAAAGAAAGAGGGTGAGCTCTGAGCATGTAGAGTGGTAAAAAGAGGAGGAATGGGAAAAGAGGAATGAGGACCTGAGATACAAAGAAGTGAGCTTTCTAGACCTCTTCAGGCAGCTCCTGATCTCTGCTTTGCAGCTAGTAGCTTGAGGCTATATTAGCTGCTACTAGCATAATGCACCTGAATCTCTGACCAAATTGTCAGCAGTCAAGTTGTATTGTGGGTAATGTAGGTGCCGGTTTTTGACAAGGAAGAACAATGCATGGATTACAAGATGGGAAATGATGGCCAAGATACCCATGTTAACAGCTTGTGAGCATTAGCGTCATACGGACAACTCAAGATGTCAGCTGTCAGTCCAACTGCTTCTCACACATTACTGGACACTAACCTTTTACTTTTTTTTTTTTTTTTTGACCTTTGACAATGTACTTTGCTCATGCTGATGATAACATTGTGACTTTGCTTGCAATTACAACTTGGAACTGACACTGGAAATTACTTTAACTCTGACAATTGTGTGAAGGCAGCATTTCAATACTATTGTCAATGACATGTCAACAACCACCATACCACAGGGTCCAGCAGTTGAAGTATAGCGTTTACCTGATGAAAACAACTTTGAGCCAACTTTCTTAATCAGTCACTCGACCCTCATCATCAGCCTCACTGTGACCTTAATATTTGCCCCTGAAACGCACCATTTTGATTTCTATGAGGAAGCAGGGCAGAAGAAATACAAGTCAAGACAGACAAAAGCTGTGATAACACTTCCTCTGGTCACACTTGGCCTGATCACAGCTAGACTGTGTCTCTCTTTCATTCTCTCTCTTACATACTCATGTATATGCTCTTTCCACAAATAACAGGAAAGTCAACAATGTCCCCCTCATTGTCAAGATTTGGAAATTTTAATTTGCATCTCTTGCATCATTTTCATGTAGTTCTCCAACCAGATGAAGTCTGAGCCACACTCATTATTAATGCTGTCTGCGTACAAAGATAAGAACTGGTTATTGTATTGTAACGGCTAGTTGTAACAGAAAAGGGAAATAGAGTGTGAATGTATTTGTGATGCAGAATCGAATATAACTCTGCAATAGAAAGGTGAGCATGTAAAATAGTTGCAGCTTACTAAACAATTTACCACAAGAACAGATATTAGGAAATGCTAGCTGATAGGACACACAGCATAACACACTTCCTGTGTGACAACGTATGAAAAACTGAAAATGAATAAACTGTCAGACTATTGTGAGATCAATTATGAATTCCAGTATCTGTCCTAATGTGATATAAAAACATTTATCAGTGTGCTCAAGAGTGCAGAAACATGTTCTATTGAATAGATCTGTAGAAGTTAAGTCAAACTGGGCCAAAGGAATATGAGCAGAACTAACAAGCTATAATTGAAAGCATCTGATTTTCAAGGGGAAGTCTTTTGATCAGATAAAAAACAGTTAACGGATGCTCATGATGGCAGTTGAGGTATGACCTTACTTCACCCCACTTTGAAGACTGAAACTGTTGTCTGCCATGAGACGGTGGCATCATCTTAACCACAATTCAGATCACTTCAGAAACTGTTGTGAAGCAAATAATGAGGCAAAAACTAAAGCAGATTCTCATAGGTACTGATAGTGCTGACTGAATGAAAAAACCCTCAGCCTGAAACAAAATCATGAAAACGATAGACTGCACTCGGTTTAAGTACATGTAGCTAAAACTGATGTTTAATGCAACAGCCCTGCAGTAAATCCTCCCTTAATGAAGGTTATGTGTTCAGTTTTTGTTGAAACTGTTTATGGAGAATGTTAAACTGTCTTGCATTATCCTGAGAAGTGCTTCTATTATTTAGGCTACCCTCATTAGCTAAAGAGGCTAAAACTGGAAATGATATATTAAGTTAAACAAACTGAGACACAAATCTTGCTCCACAGTAGTTTGTGATGTGTTTTAATGTTTTATGCTGGTATTTTATCTATTTTTTACTTGTGTAGTGTATTGTGCTCTATACAAGTGTTTTATATGTTCTATATGTTACTTCTTTAACATTTTAAATGTTCTTTTGCTGCTTTTACGTTTTGGTGAGGATGCTTATTTAATAGATTAGTCGTCAACAGAAAATCAATTTGCATCAACTACCATAATCAATGTTTAAATAATTTTTAAGCAAAACATTCTTTGTTTCCGGACTCTCAGGTGTTTGATATTTGCTTTGTCATAGTAAACTGGATTATTGTTTGGAATTGGACTGTTAAGTTGAGTAAAACAAGCTACTTCAGTACATCACTTCTGGTAGAAAAGCCAACTTTACCCTTTTCAAATGTAATATACAATTAATGTAGTGAGTAAGTATTATTTTACATACAATGCTTAATGCTGACCTTGCATTATTTAATAACATTGTACACAGCTTCAACTACAAACTTCATATCCTGTGTCAGAGTTATAGAAACCGAATTTACCGAAAGCCTTATACCATATGTTCTATCTTTTGTCCACTTTCACTTCATTAGCACTCTTCAACTTAAGAAAATTTAGCATGTTCCATGAATGAGTGGTTGGGATACTACACAAAGTGATGCTAATTGGTGCATCAGCCATGTTTTACATGTCGACATTTTTCTTTAAAATATCTTGCTGTTACTTACGTGGCATGATTCCCTGGTTGACCAACTCTTCTCTGGTCCTTCTCTGTTGTAGCTTCAGCTGGAGAACTGAACACCGAGATAGATAAAGACAAAAAGAAGAAGAAGAAACAAAAGTCTGTCACCGTAGAATGAATGGGCTGCATTGTCAAACTGACAATACATCATCTCTCTGTCTGTTCCCAGGCATAGAAAGCCACAAAAGTAGTGACATTACTCATAACATAGGTGCAAGTTTAAAAAAAAAACATCAAATAAAAATGCCTGTGAGTGAAGTATGGCAGCAATAAAAGTAATAATGGTGTACTGTTACATGGAAGGTACTCTACAGAGAGGTTTTTATGTCCCCTGTTAGCTGCTAGTGATCAAATCTGTGGTCTTCTGTGAGAAGACGTACAAATGTTATGTTACATACTACAAAGGGAAGGGAAATACGCATGCAGAGACGCACTAACAGTTTCCTGTTTCAAGTATTTGATTAAGTAGCAGCACACACAGACTTGACTTCTGCATTTGTCACATCTCATCACTACAGAAATATAAAAAGTGTGACAAAGAGAGATAAAGGAAAGAGATATACATGCATATTTGAATACAACTTTAATCATCCTGCTTTTTATTAATTTTAATTATTTATTCCACAGGTATTATTCTTCCGTCCTATTTCCGAGAGCTCAGACACAGACAAGATTCAGCATAAAACCATCTTATTCTGACTCATTATGTTCTCATCCTACCTCACATGATCTCAGTGAAAAAAAAACATATCTGCAAAAAGTCTGAGGACTTCCGCAGATCCGTACTTCTATCTGGGTCATGAAATCAGCATTAAAGTGTAAAAAATACTGCATCTGGAAACATTTTGGGTAGAGGGCTCTTTTTCACACACCCTGACCATGTGCAGTTACAATATTATCTCACACCTTAACACTGCAGAACTGTGGCTGAGGTGTTGCTACATGCTGCATGCACACAGTTTGTTGTTTTTACATGGTAATATTCAATTACATAATAGTTCCTAATTTCCTGTACAAGCACGGTTAAGTGCACAAATCTTCTCTGATGGAGGAAACACACTGTAAGCAAAATAGTACAACTTCCTCTTCCTGTCATTGATGGATCATTATGTTTGATCAGAGCTGATATGAAAGGACGAATCCATAAAGGCAGAATTTATTGCTGTACCTTCTGGGCTGAAGTTAATCACCCCAATGACATTCAAACTGTAGCTCATCTTTCCTCAGCACAGCGTTCCTACATCATGGGCTGAGACCCCACATGGTGTCACCTGATCATCCGTAAAAGTTCATAAAGTCAGCTAACAGGATTTGCACCCAAACGGCGGCATGAACCAGATAAGTGACTCCGTATATATAAAAATAATTACAATAATATTATAATAATAATTAACATTATGATTAAAAGAACATGATACACATACAGCTGAGCTGAAAGACACTAAAGCTCTCTTCATGTGCATGTGCACTCCTTTCACAGAATACATACAGTCATTTGGTCGATAAATATTAATTGTGGCTGCTTTAAAGTTATGTTGGGAAACAGTTTAGGTACTAACAGCTCAGTAATGATTGCTTTTAAGCTTTTAATTTATTTTTTAATGTTTATTTCTTCTTTACACGAAGGATGAAGGCAAGCTGGCTGCCCAGTGAGTCAGAGAGTTGAAATCACATTAAACTGAATAAATGCACTAACCACTGTCGGACTGAAGAAAATCTGTATTTCCCAGATTTACTTCTTTAATCCTCTGGTCCATATACCCCTGATCCTCTGCCCATCCCTGCACCAACAGATATTATCCCTCATCAACCAAAACACGACTGTCTTCATTTCTGTTGGTTTCTCTCACATCGACTAAAAGCAACAATAGCTCTGTCATACATTCCCTCCAGAAAAGAACAGGAAGAGTTTTAATCTATTTCATGCACCTCACCTCCAGTTCCTCTTTTTCATGTATGTTAAGCCCATATACACTCTAAACTCTACCTTCTTGACTTTTAATTCATGTTTTTCTACACAATAGAAAAGATTTGTGTGTTCTAGTTTTTGAGTATTACATGAATTTTCTGCTCACTAATAATGAGAACAGGCTCTGTCACTGTGGCCCATTACAAGCAGAATCTGCAGACAGTCCCTGTGCGTGTCCTACAGTAGCCTGAGATAAAAACATTCATATTCCTTTGATTTCTGCAATGAGGACGTGGCTGACGCAGGATGGTGCAGTTTCTCGCCTTGGCAGCAGGAAAGATTTAACTGGCTCCTGCAGGCAAACATGGGCAGACTAACAAAACAAACACTAACACAGATACTCACTACAAGCATGCATAATATTTGCAAACACACACAAACGTACACAGGAGTGCACATTGAATGCGCACAAATAATCACACACAATTTAATACCTCCACTTATGGCTGTGTGGTGCGATTATACATACACAATCATGAAGCATGCCCACGCTCACTATATACTCAAACACGCACAGGCGCACACAAACAAAACACTTGTTTTCGAGGCAGATGATTTGTGCCAAGAGATGACAGGCAAGTGATGCAATGTGCTGATACAGAATCTATTCTGGGAAAGTGTGCTCATTGCTCAAATGCTACGACATAACAGCAAGTGTACCTTCACTTCACCTTCAGCAGTTTAATGCAGACTAAGAACGATTCTAATGACCATACAGGAATCAACAACATGCAAGCTACAATACAGAGAAATCTTTGATTAGTAGTACATCAGGTAAATAAATCAATGTAAACACCTTAGAAAAAAGTATGTGAGCCCACATATACACATGTCTGAATTTAAGGACTCCTTGTCTCTAAAGTTACCAAGAACTTGCGGCTGTATATAAGGGGCGGGCCCAAACAGTCACCTGCGTACTTGGTTGTAGGTATTTTGTGCTGTTTAACTTTTTTCTTTATATGTTTTTGTGTTGTCTGTTCGTCCGGCCATTCTATTTACATGAACGCAACATGTCAGGAACACCTTGAGGTAATCCCTGCAAATATGGCACAGGTGTTCACTTGGACTCAAGGATGAACTGAGAAGAATTTGGTGGACAAAGGTCAAAGGTCAGTGTGACCTCATGAAACATGTTTTTGGTAAGAATTCAATTCAAGTGCAACTGGACTGGTTGGCGGAGGCATATAACTGCACAACGTTAGTTCTAATTTGCATTTGTATGTATTTTATATATGTATACGTTTTTTTATGAATTGTGTAATAGTGCGGAATTTTATTTCAGGCCATTGTTTGCAAGTGTGCTTTCATTTGTTTTAAGCATCTTAGTTGTGATTGATTGCTTCAATCCATGACAATTTTTTACTACTGGAGACAATAAAAGTTGGACTTGGACACAATGCAGTGTAAGCTGAAAATGAACAATTAAGGATATGACAAATACTATATATACAGTACAGCACATATGGGGCTGACAACTTGACACTCGACAGCTGTTGCACCAGGGTTTACAGTGGTAGTAATGCTCTGTCTATCTTCTGTGTCCATCAAGCAATATTTCAGTTGTGGTCCAGATATTATCTTAATTTCTTTCTTTACAATCTTCAGTTTTCCATTCAGCCGTGTCAACATTTCTATTGACAGGAATTCATTAAAACTCTTCAGACCCATGTGTATCTATTGTATCTGTTAGCTTTATTGTTTCCATGATCCCACTTTGAAAATCATTATACAAAAAAAAAAACAAAAACAAAAACAAAAAATTCCTTAGCTGTCTGTTTCTGTATTGCAGTTTTTGCCAGTGTTTTCTGTTTTCAACTCTTTTTAATACTGTAGTACAGCACTTACTGTACTTTGTGCTCTCTGTTTCTGCCCCCAACCTATGGTCCTCCTCTCTCTCCCCCATTCTCTCCTACTCAGTTTTCTATTTGCGTCCATGTTGTAACCACTTGGAACCTAATCCCTCAGGACAGCCAGATGAATTAAAAGGACCATTACTATAAATTGCTGACACACAAAGAAAAAAAAGCATGCTCTGTTGGTACGCTTGGTAAGAATGAAGGAACAATGCGACTCACTGTAGATGAATTCCAAATCGATTGAGAAACCCCAGCTCATCATTCATCAATCAAAATTCTGCTACTAATGCCAAAGCGCAGGACACACATTAGGAGTGCTGCATATACTTTGGCTAGTAATGACTGAATGGACCAAGATGGACCAGGTCTGTTACCATCCAGATAAAATCATATAGTGTGTGATGTGTAAAAATTCTAATCTGAAGTCTTCAAATCCATTCGCTGCCAGTCATTCTCATTAACATTTCTGTAGATATGGTGGGCAACCAATGACCTCACTTGTGTGTCGCCTGAGCTGTATCAGTAATTAAAAGCTTTATCTGAAGTCAACTTAATTTGTACCAAGTTCACTCACCTCCACCTCCCTCTGTAAGCGCTACAGCTGCACATGCCTCTCCATCCTGGACCTCACCCAAACTCTGAGCTTTTTTATCTCCTTTTTTCAAATGTCACTGCATAAAAACGGTGCAAGCTGCTTCCCCTGTTTGTTTGTTATAACAACACGCAACAGTAGTCACAGGACTTACAGGGTCATCTACCGGCAGAATTCAGTCATGACTGAAGTGGAGTTCAGTGTCTGTTGTATTTGCTGAGTCGTAAGGCTTATGCACTTTCCCAACTGTCAAAGACAAAGAATGTGTCCGAGTTGGCGGAAATAATCTTGAAGTGTGGTTCAAGTCAAGTCAGTTTCAGCTAGTCTTCAGGTTTGTCCCAAGTGTAACTGTAATAACGTCTCTCTGTAAAAGTATGCTTTAAAAATAAAGGCCTAATGACAGAACACATAAAATGTATGTAAAAATCTCATTTCTGTTAACAAGCGCTTGTTTCAACATACTGTAACCTACACATATCCAAAACCAAGGGCCAACCAGAGGTCATGGAAGAGATATTATTCAAGTTTTAAAAACATTCTAATGAAAAATGACTTGAAATTGCGGTTTTAGCTATTGGGTCAATTCATGCCAATAAATTTTAGACTTCTCTGAAAGTCTCTTGGGGTTCGCAGAGTTTAAACCTCTCCTACATCCGTCCAAACTGCTCTCTCCGTCCAGCTACTTTGGTCCGAGACCCAAGGAGCTACAGACAACAGGTTGCTGAGTTCATGTGCTCAAGGCAAAGTGCGGTGTGCCCAGGCTGGCTGAGCCCCAACCGTAACCCTGCCACTTGTAGAGAATTTGATCCACTTAACACTTCAGCCCAGAAAATAAACCTGGACGACACTCTTTAGAGGTCCTTTATTCTAAAAGCGGTCGATGCACTTTGAACTATGCCTTTTCTAATGCAAAGAAACCGATAAATATCACCTGTGTGTACATTTTGGCAAATTATTGCATTTTTGCTTCAAAAGAACTACCAACATAGTCAATGTCAACATGTTATATACATTTTAAAAACACTGCATGTTTTGAAAGAGTGACTATGCAAATCTTCATGTACATGTGCAGGTATCCCACCTTGTCTGAGACTCTGACAGGCTTGTCGCTCTAACTCAAATCGTATGGCTCTCTCATCCATGTTGCTGCTGATTGGCTGAGGCCTGAAAGGGGCAGGGTCAATGCGGACACAAGGCAGGTGTTCAAGCATGGCGACTGTGATCAAACTATTTCTCTGAATGAGACATCCGTGAAATAATGACAATGAGAAGGAGATGCCGGTGGTCGGCCACAGTCTGTACATCCACAAAACAGAGCAAGGTAATCCTGTTTGACAAGAGCCAAATTGCTGGATAAAGTTGTTATAAGTGAAATGAAGGAATATTCTTCAAGGCAAGTGTCCTACAAAGTTTCTGAAATCAAGGACCCTCAAATGAGATTTCTCTCTTTCTTCAGAACAGGCATTTCCACCCTCTTCTTTTGAAAAAAATCCTTCATTAGACTGAGTTTAAACATTAAAAGTGTCCTCTAGAAATGTATCACAGCAGTAAAATAAAAACGACTGTATGAATACAAAGCTATCAGAGCTACTGCACAGCTTTAAAGAGCTTCTGCTGTATTTGCTGCAGCTACAGGACTGACTAAGATGCGTGTGCGTGTTCATGTGTGTGTCAAATGTCGGTGAATCCGTGATCAAGCAGTCCGTCACAGCTGTTGCTCTACTCAGTCACTCAGCCGTTGACAGACACAAACAGGCGCTCACGAGCACACACACAAGCACGCATGCACACACACACACACACACACACACACACACACACACACAGAGCGCCCTGTTCCTCCTCACCAAATTCCTCTCACTTAGCACTGCTGATCTGAGCTCAGTGTGGTGTCATTGATATGCACCTGTGTGAGCACCTCTCTACCGTCATGACTTCAGGCCTAAAAATCATCTCACACACACACACAAACAGCAAAACACCTGCTGCCACTCTGCATGCCCGCTAACATCTCTGTCTGCTTTCCCCTTGATCTGTTTGGCTGTTTGTCTGCCTACCTGTCAAATTTTTGTGTTTTTATTTTCCCCCTAACCACATCTGAAGGTGTCTAATCACATTATAACTTGTTTAGTGTGACAGAAGAGAACAATACTGTTACAACTTGGGAAGCCAAAGATTCACAGATCACTTGGAATCTGAGACTTGGCCCTCTGTCAAGCAAAACTATGTTGCTGCTCGTTATGAGTATGAATGCAACCAGAATCAGCAACATTACTCCAAAAGTCACAGTTTTATGGATGAACTACATTTAATATTTATATGGTGGCATTTGATTGGCAGCAGCTACTCATGCATGAAGAGCTAAGCATAAGAATGAACAGTTTGAGCTGCTGCTCACATTCATGAGTCAGATTCATTCTTCAGACAAGGACCACAGATAATCAAGCTCAGCTAAATCTAATGGAATCTGATTGTCCTGCTTGTGATACTAAAATGTCTAACCTGGTAGATGTCACAGATTGTAACACAAATGAAATTACAGGAAATGCTGAACCAAAAACATGAAACATCACAGAGGGTGAAACTGATTTTAGACTAACTGCCACAAATTTCAGTGATTCTTTAGATGGTTGACCAAATGCAAAAGAAAGAGGCCTTACTGTTGTCAGTATTGTTGAGTTTAAGAAACTTAACTCATACTGTTTATGTATTTGAAACCCAAATACATTATCATATATTTGATCAAAACACCAGGTAAAAGGGAAAAGGTAGAAGGGACTTGATCATATGATATCAATTCATAAGGTGCAAATTTGATATCAAATGAGGTCTACTCTTTAAAATAGGTATTTACAGAGAGAGACCCAACAGATCCCACCATGAGCAAGCACTAGGCGACAGCGGCAAGGAAAAACCTCCTTTTAAGAGGCAGAAACCTCGAGCAGAACCGGAATCCTACTGAATTTGGTGAACCTGACTTTTCCTGTGGTGCTACCAGCAGGTTAATATTTTTGGCTTTTAGTGAAATGTCTTGACCACCATTGGATGGATTGCCATGAAATTCTGTGCATATATGCATAGTGCTCAGAGGATTAATCCTACTTTTGGGTAGATTGCCAAGAAATTTGGTACACATGGACGTGTCCCTATCAAGATGAACAGAAATACCTTCGATCATCCTTACATTTCCTCTCATGCAATCTGGTCAATATGTTAATTTGTTCTAATACTTTCAATACTAATGGTAAGTAAGTGAACATGGCTTACATTATACAAATATTAGCACTGTCATTGTGAGCCTAAGTACAGCCTCACAGAGCTGCAAGAGGTTAGAATATGTTGTATGAGCTACTTCTTCAGGGCAGACTATACACTACAGTGAGTCAACATCATAGTGATAGATGGGCTGGCTAGGCCAGGGCTAGCTGGTTAGCATGCTAATTTCAGTCGAAGAAAACACTGGCATCGCTTTCCACCTATGGAGACAGCTCTTGGTGAGTAAAGAAATGAAGTTTGCTGAACTCGAAACATTTCTCCTAGACTGGTTAGTAAACATCTGTTAATGGTAACATTGGCTATTTAGCAATGTAGCAAAACTTATAAATAGCTCCTGTAAATGTTTATGTCATTTTAATGGAGCAAAGATTTTCAGTGTTGCTACTAGGACACACAAAAGAAGAAATGAAATGGATATTAAGAGCATCATTTCTTGGAAAAACTAACTGACTTTCTGTCTTTGCATCTAGCAGTAATAAAGTGCAAGTCCTGTTTGCACTGGCTTCAACATTTAACCATGGTGACTTCAACTTGGGGAATATAATAATAATAAAAAGAAATCATAACTGCATCTACCAGCTGATCTGTTTTCTTTCTTCAAGTCAATGATGCGTACCTGCCTGCCTGCCTGCCTTTAAAGTGCCTTTATCTCTCTCTTTCAGCTGGACTGTCTTCTCCTCTCCCTGCATGTCACTATAAAACACCTGCTCCCATCCACTGACAGTTTCATTCATCTCCATTATTAAGGCTCTGTCCCAGGTGACATCAGATAATATGACATGACATTAAAGGGTGAGAGAAGGCCCTTCCAAGGTGAAAAAAAACTAAGCACTCTCCTCTCATCTGTCGGTTAGCATCACAATGAACCGACGGTGCTTGTCATGTTCAAATTATGCTGATGAAAAAGAATAATGTAGTGACGGTACTGCTTTGAAAACAAAGGAACACAGTAAAGTGCATGCTTTAGTAAATGTAAATTTTGGTCAGTGGCAGCTGATTCATACAAATAAGACTGTATATTTATATATCCTGTATATTTGTGCTAAATATACAGGATGATGTGTCCATGTGTGCATTCTTGATGCTTGAGTGTGTTAATATGCAAGATGTGGTGTCCCCAGGCAAAGAACTCCTCAGTCTGACAAGAGTGGGGGAAACGAATCAGGACTCTGATCCGCCATTACTTCAGATAAGGCCCCAACCAAAACGCTGGCAGGGATAATCCTGCTTTGCTGTGTATTTGTGTGTGTGTATGTGAAGGTGTGCATGATTGTTTCTTCTCATAAAGTGTGTATCTGTGCGTTAACTCTGCGCACACTCATGTGTCTTTATAATTTATGTAACAGTGAGAGTAAAACTGTATCTAAAAATGCATCTGCACATTTTTGTTTGTATAAATCTGAGTCTGTTGCAGTCTCTACAGAGTGTGTCCTCATATCAGTCATAAATGTTGAGATAAAAGCCAACAAATTGCTAAGGGCTCCAAGTGGACTGTAAATCTCCATCTCTCTCTTCCTCTCTCCCACCCACAGAGCTTGGTCTTGCTGCATCAGTGGAGGCAGATGTTAATCGCTGTTTATTAATAAACAGAAACAGATCTGTTGCGGTTTGGAGAGTTTTCTCAACCATTAAAAGCTTTGGATCCACTAAGGCCATAACTGTAGTTTGAATGTTGGGCATTTTCTGTTTTCAGGTAGGGGTGTTGAATATACAGATGCCTGAACATGTCTTTAATTGTTATTCAGCATTTGACAAAAAATAAAAAAAAATTACTTGAGCTGTTAACTAACTTCTTCTAGACCTTTCAGCAAAATCCAGTGGTCTATAGCAGCGCACCGTGCCTGTTCAGCCATCATAGAGTTGACTCAGCTGTCACCATGAGATCCTAGCATGGATTATTTGTGCACAGTGAGTGGTGAGGACCACGGGATGTGGTTGAAAGCTTCAGGAAAAGCTAATACTGGACACTGACGTAAAGATTTTCAGATTATTATTGAAACATTTCTTTTGTGTCATGCATAACTGAGCTGGTTTATTTCACAGGTTTGTTCTTTCCTAATAATTTTTTGATAATTTCTCTTGATAAGAGTCATGTAATTTGGTACTAATTATAGGAAAATTAGGAATTTCCTTCAAAGAAAATTTGTAATTATAACCAAGTAAATGTTCTTTCATTAGTTACGAATTACTGGAAATATTTTACATTTCACATTTTTGCATGTTCAGCTGAACTGCTGTTGAGGAATTCATTAGAAAGAATTAATTGGGATTTTGTCAATTCAACACTTTTTCTGTCTTCTCTGTAATTAGTACATAATTAGAACATTCTTTTGGAGGAAAGAAATTCTGTCCCTGTACAATAAAGAATGACGCATATTCAGTCATCTAAAACCAAAAAATGTGTATACTGTCTTTTTTTTTTTTTTTTACATTTCAGCATACATATTGCTATAGTTACTGGATTGGGAAAAAGAACATTAAAGTTTCCTCTGTAGGAACACAGTGTGCACTTTATTACAGCAAGCTTATTGGGCTAGTGCCACTCAATTAGATGAGTCTAATTAACACTAAGGATTACACTAAGCACTTCCTGAATGGAAACATGATAACAAACATTAACAAGCAGTCACTGTGCGGAAAACTATATCCTGCTTTCAAGCACAGTATACAGGACACTGATATTACTGGTCAAGAATAACGTTAATAAGGTAAATGAATTTCAACACACATAGAATTTCTGCCATAAAGGCAGCCCATTGCAAGTAACTGGACTAAAAACCAGGGAGCACCTTCAGTCCCCATACAAAACGGCAGTAGAGTAGCACTGGTGTTTAAAAGAAGACCATTAATGTCTGCACAAAAGTGCATGGTAATCCATCCAACAGTTGTTGAGACATTTCACCCTGAACTGCAAATGTCAACCTCATGGTAGCACTAAATGAGAAGTCAGGAGATCACCTAAGTCATCAGGATTCATCCTCCAGGGACCATGAATGTTTGTATAGAATTTAATGAAAAACAATGCAGCAGTTGTAGAGATATTTCAGACTGAGTCAAAGTGATGGACTATTCAACCAACCTGAGATTTGGTGAGGCGTGGCTTATAACTGCAACGACCAGACTTTTTTTGGTCAATGAACCCTGTGCAAAGTATATCCTATGAAAACAGTATAAAATCGTAAGTGTTTTCTGCCAAGGTACTGCCTGATCTTTGTGTTTAACCTCATTAGCCTACAACATCTCTGGCTATGAGTTCATCATTGTTCACTGTCATGTATGCTGAGGTAGTCCATGAATCTATTAAAAGAATGTGCTGTTATGTCACAGAGAGGACATGATGAGACTAGAGGTCAAAAGAGGTCATTGCCAAAAGCAGCTGCTGTAAACGTATGTGTCAATGTGTGTGTTCATTAAAAACCTTCAGAGAGAGCCCCAACCACTTCTCAGCTCATTACTACATGAGGCTCTGAGGCTACAGCCCACAGAAAATTAGTTATCCTCACTTCAAGACATTACGCTAATGCCACTTGTAGCAGGGTGAAGTTTATTTGACATATAGAGGTCATGGATCTGCTGTTTGGTTGTGGTGGTAGCAGTTTTGAAAATTCATTGAGGCACTGAAGGTTTTTCTAGATGCATGGGTCATGAAAAGCTGCATCATGGTCACCTATAACTTTTTAAACTGATAAAGAATTAAAATGAGCCAGAGTATATTTTAATTTTTAATAACTAAACTATGGCTAATAACTAAACTATTTTTACTATCATATTTCCCCTTATTTATTGCTATATATGCACCTCATCTCCAGTTTCATAACCTATGCTCTTCCTAAAACAAGAGAAAGCTGTAAACAAGTGTCAAATTATCTGTGGCCCTGACTCCTCCACCCCCTGGTGGAGTCGTCATGCATGTGAAGAAGATAAACTGTTCAATAATCATATTTCTGTTGTACGTATTTCTGCATTCAACATACAGACTCTCTTCGTAATCATGAAATAAATACACATATCAACATTCTTATTAGCCACTGGGACCATATCATTCATACAAAGAGCAATTTTTTTTCTAAATTAGCTGTTGACTCAAATATATCCACTCTATCAGTCTCATATCTGTATTTCTCCGCTTTCTATTTTCTTTCTAAAACAGTAGTTATTAACTATTGATCCACATGTCAGTCAAACTGAAGTTTGTATGAAAAACCAAAGGCAGAATAAGTTAGATCCATCCCGCTTTTCCTGCAAACTATTAAAAATAATATGACCATATTTTGGCAGCTCCACAACGTGTACCGAACGTAAGTGTCAGGTGTTTTGTGGCCATGAATTTTTATTAAATTGCACTGTGGGTCAAAAAACGAAAGTTTACACGATTTTTTAAAACTTTTTCTTCAAATTTGAACTATTTGTTAATATTTGGACATTTGCAACTGTGTGCAACACTGGCCAGGCCTAAATTACTACCATCACGTAAAAAAAAAAAAAAAAAAAAAAAAAACCTGCACACTGCAATTAGGTCAAAGGAGTTTTTCATTCCACCTTAGATTCTATTTTCTTCTTCTTAAATACATTTCCTCAGCCAATACCTTTTCTTCACCTCACCCCCCTCAACCAACCCCTCCTCTGATATTACATCTCTCCTTCCTCTTAACCTCTGTACTTGCTCCCACTGGTTTAAATAGCAGCACCAGCTGGCCACAACGCTATATCCAGAACCTCCTCATCTGTGCACACCGTGTCTAGGGTTGCACACACACACACACACACACACACACACAGTGGCACTTACAGGAGAGTTATTCCAGGCTGATTAATGGGATTCGAAAGGGACTATAAGTGAACTTTAACTCTATCAGATTCTGTTCATGAACTGTTAAACCAGACACCATAGATTCATATTTGTTTCAGTCTTACAAAAAATGCTGGTTGCAATACTTCTGTTGCTCAGAAGGTGGAGATATGCACCTTTTGAAGACAAACAAAGGCTTAACAGTGTATTCTGATCTAACTGGTGCCGTCATTCCCCACATGTTTCAGATTACTGAGTCAGCCGTGCACTTACTGTAACAGGTATACTGATACTGCACAAAATCAAAACATAAGATCTCTATGCTGTGACCTTCCGAGGAAAAGAGAAGGAGAAAAAGATTTTTTCTTGTGGATAAAACTTTATCCATTCAACGGAAAATGGTTTAGACTTGAGGCACCGTATCATTTATACATTTTATTGTGATTTATCTGGATCTCTCCACATATATTAAATATTTATTTTCGCTCCACAGTTTACTTTAGTTGGTCAAATGCTCATGCGTCAAAATTTCCACTCAGAGGTAAAAACGTGAAGGAGAAACAGTGCTGTAAATACCACTAAGATTATTGTATTGTACTTGTTTATATTCACCTAACATGGGGTTATTTTCACTTCAGAATATAAAGAAAAATGTAAAACCTGACCACGCTGGGTTGACAGAAAGTTGTATAAACAGTCTCCATGTGAAGCACTCACTAATACACACGCACAGACCAGCTGTGTCAGCAGACCTTCAAACAATGGGACAGTTTGTCATTACAAAGACCAATTTTAGGGTCAATCATTAACTCTATTCGTGTATATTTACAATATTTCCTGACTGACATGTTTTTGTTTTTTTTCTATCAGTATCTCAGCTGCACATAAAACACGGACATTATTCTTTGCGATTACTGCTTTATCAAGACCTAAAACAAGACACCAGCTAAATGCCTCCAGCTACAGGATTCTACATTTTAACTGTGAAACTAGAATTACTGTCTCACAGTTGTATGCCTCCACCAAACAGTCCAGTCACAGTAAATTAGCATCCTAATTCTTAAGTTATGGCCAAAAGCATATTTTGTGTAGCCACAGTGACCTGACTTTTAACACAGTATTAAAAGTATGATGCAGAAAATGTTCTGTGTTACACTATAATAATATCACAGTTTTATTATCCATGCATTGATGTGTAAGCAGCATTGTACTGTTGTAGTTGGTCAAGGTGGAGTTAAGTTTTTAACTATTGTATTGTAACTATTGTACAGAACTGTGACTAATAATTATTTTCAATGTGAGTCAATCTGCTGATTATTTTCCTGTAATAATCGATTTATTGTTTGGTTTCTAAGAATTCTCAAAAATAATCTGTTGATTCATCTTACAGATGTTTCAGTTCTACTTGTATATACAGATGAGTAGTTTAACTTGTAGCAAAGCATCATATTTTACAAACTATCAATTTCTTTTGAATGCAAAAATTTGAACCTTTATAATAACTTAATAATAGTCACTTAAGGTGTCAAAAAGGCGCAAGACATGCTTTATTTCCCCCTAATGAAGAAGAGGAATAAAGTGGCATGAAAAAATACAGTACAAGTACAGTACAAGTACCTCAAATTTGTACTTATCATTAAATTTTGTCATTTAAGCATCATTTTAAGGAAAGCACTTCAATGAATGGTGTGTACACTATTTTTCTCTGAGTGGAGTATGGGCCTGGTAGAAGACAGCACTTGTTGTTTACAATGAGGTAATGCGAAGGGAGTCCTAATATGTCTGAAATGTAAACTCTCTCAGCCAGCAGCACCACACATACTGGAAAAACCTTCACACCCAAACACCCTGTCTCCCTCTAGGGACATTTCCTTGACACTTGTCTTCACACAGTTTCTTAAAATACAGAGAACTACTATACTAGTTATACTTAATACAGGAATTTAATCAAATGGGACCATGTTTCATCCTAGTATCTTTGTACATGACAACTAAACATGATTTATTTACATTTTTATTTGGTTCTTATGAAGACAAATCTGTAACTCACCACTCCTCCTGTCTCTGATTGGCAGCAGGTTGAGGGCAGGCTGCAGGGACAACTCTTGAAGCTCATTGGCCACAGCTTCACTCTGAGGGCTGGGGATGGAGGCATCTGCATTTGGTCTCTCTGCACACTTGGTCTCCATGGTTACCAGAATAGTAGCATGAGGCTCATAGACAGACCTACAATGTGAAGAAAAAGTTTCAAGATCAAATGTAACACGATCACCCATAAAATGCTATGCTAGTGTTAGATCATAGTATGTTATATATTACCCCCCATCTACTTCTGCCTCTCTTACTCTGTATGCTCTCTCTCTCCCTCTCTCTTTTCCTCTGTGTGAGTTTCAGCTCCATCCCTATCTTTCCCCCCAACTCACTCACTCTCTCTCTCTGTCTCTCTCTAAATGACTCATTCCTAGTAATATGAGCCTAGGGGTTAACAGTGAAAATATAACAGAGGTAACAGACACCCTGGTGTCCTTAACGTCAGCAAAGGGTCCACTGCTGTGTTGTCACTGGCAACTCATCATAAATAGAGAGAATTGCTGGAACGGCAATGAGTTGCTGTGTAGAAAAAACAACATCACAACACTCTGTGGCAACACATTACATAATCAACCACTGGCTACTCAGAGAAGAAAGGTAATCCCTGATGGCTACCCCCCCACCCCCCACCCCCCCTTATGAAATTGCATTTGTTTGTTTTTTTTTTTGAAGAAACTCTGGGATGTAGCATTCCCCAGCACCCTGCTAGCACTTTTCTACAAGTAAAAACACTGTATGGACACACACTCTTAGAAGCCAATGTGATTAAAAGTTTATATATATGCAGTATCAGTATATATGGTGGCCAATATGTTACCAGAAAACTGTTTTTACACTGTGACATGTGCCACTCACTACAATTCTTTATTAATTTAGGAGCCCTTGTCAAAAATGTTAGAGGTGTGTGTGTGTGTGTGTGTGTGTGTGTGTGTGTGTGTAAAAAAAAGAAGTAGATCCAGTACTGATCAGGCTTGAGGCCTGGTATTGACCCAGTGTCTGACTTCATGCATGCTGACATCCCACAATGACTTAGTGACAATGTGTGAGTTAGACTTTGCTCAGATTATAAGACTGATCCCTCTCATGTATCAGAGCCACATGAAAATGTTATGTGATTAGTGCACTCTTACAACATCTATGTAAGGAAAACACTATCAATTATTGCCAAGTGGGTAATAAGCTAATAATATATAAACTAATATTTGCATAGTTACATTTGGTTACATTTGTCATAACAAAGTATTAGTATTATTCTGACAGTGTTAAGATTTAAAAATATACAATACTGATGGTTAAAAATGCAATTGTGTAAGTGTTCACTCATCAATTTTCCTCAACTATGTTTATCAATAGAAAGTAAAAAGATCACATCTTTTGTCAAATGAAGTACTGCCTGACATTACAGTCTGTTGTACACATCACAACTGTCTGTGCACTCTTCCACCGTTAGACAAAACCATTACAATGATGGGCTCAACTCACGGTTCTGCTAAAAAAGTACACCAGAACAGAAAACTAAATCAGACAACTAAATGCAGTTTATTTAAAAAATATGTGTTGGTGTTCAAGTCTCCTACTTGTCATCACTTTAAAACTAAAAGTAGCTGGTTCCTAAGTCTATTATTTATGGGATGTTTTTGTAAAAACTGATAATTTTTCTCAAATTGGTGTTTGACTTTGCGTTACACACGTCATACATATCCTGTACCTTGTACTTGTTTCATATAAGTCAAAAAGCACCAAGATAAAACATTTCCATCACAGTTTCCATTAACAGTTTTCAGCTTTTTCTGTGTTTTAGGGGAACATTGACCTTCAGTTAATGGCTGCGAGCACTATTACAGACTTAAAAATAAATCTCATTTTTCCTTCCTGAAGCAGCCCCCAAAAATGTTATGGTAATGTCTGTTGACATGACAACTGATCTGAGGCCCTGACATCTCCCCCGGGTGCACTAAAGTCTGCTGGCCCTCCTTTAGCACTGCTGCTGAATTTCTTACTTAACAACTACACTGTTGCTTGCCTTGGCTTATAAGTATGCTCATAATGACTACGTCATACACACATAATGCTAAAGGACTGATGCTAAAACAACATAAGGGTTTTCCCCACCATTAACCATTATGTGCTTTTGTTAACTTATATTGTCATTTATATTGTCAGGTGAACATTTCAAATTCAATCAGCAACAAGCTCATCCATACAAAGTACGGGGCCAAACATCCTCCTGTTGGTAAAACATGTTGGAAAAAAAACAGTGTCAAACAAATAGTAATAAAAAGCAAAGGCCACAATGCCAGGGTTTTTTTTTTTTGTTTTTTTTTTTTTTTTTGAAGAAACTCTGGGATGTAGCATTCCCCAGCACCCTGCTAGCACTTTTCTACAAGTAAAAACACTGTATGGACACACACTCTTAGAAGCCAATGTGATTAAAAGTTTATATCCCCCACACAGTTATCTAGTCTATGGTGATCGAAACCTACACAAATTAAAGCTGAGACTTGGCACTTTAATGTAGTATCCAGTATTTTATTTCAAGCTGAATGTGCTGAAACTCAGAGCCCGAACAACAAACTGTCCACATACTTCAGATGTTAACTGTATACCTGTACTTTACACCTGTGCACCTTTAACTGACATCCATCATTCTGCATAGTGAAGGCTGAACATTCAAGTGAACTAACAATAAGAAAAAAATATTTTGGAATGGAGGGTGACTTTAAAACTGTAACAGCCTATCAACGATCATTATGTGAACAACACACCATGTGTCTTCAGTGTTATGAAAATCAACTTGTATCGACTGAAGTGATTTAAACTTAGTCAATAACAGTAACACTGAGTTTACCTTTGAGGTCCTCTAAAACATAAACATAGATCATAAGCCACAGATATAGAGTATAGAGTACAGTACTATGAACAGACACTGAAGTTACAGGATCTTTTGTAGCTTATGGAGCTTTTCTCTTCACTGATTTGTTGTGTGTTTTTGACAGAAGAAAATTTGTTCACTTCTTGTTACCAATAAAGGATGTTGGTGATTTTGTGCTTGAACTTATCAAATGAAAATGTAGTGTCAACATTTTCTCATAGTGCTTTTACCATTTTACCATTACTTAATGGATGTTCAAAATTAATCAGATGTGAGTTGTAAAATGCCATCACCAGCTTAGTTAGAATCTTGATGAACTATAACTAGAACAGATGATGAGAATGTTCAGTTATCACATCATCACTCTAGAACTCTGACAGAATACTGTACATTCTGGTTGAAGCCTGGATCTACAGAACAAACCTCATTTACCTTCATGACCTTGAACCGAGTACCGTCTCTGTCTTTGGTGAACGAACGTACAACTGTTATAGAACGACGACAACTGATATCGACGACCACTATTTTAACTTCAACTTCTACTTTAACAACTGTGACTGCTGTCTTTGCTGCAACTCAACAACAAATGGACCCACAAAGACACCTGGTAAGATTTTCTCATTTGACCTGGAGAAACTTTTTTTTCTTCACTGTGCCTCTGATACTTGGCAGATTACATTAGATTAGATTCAACTTTATTCTCATTGCACAGAATACAAGCACTGAGACAACGAGATGTAGTTAAAGATTGAACCAGAAAAACAGTGAAGTGCAGAGTAATGTGCATATGTATAGAGATCTGTAAATAACAGTGGGGGGTGAATATGAATTGTCTAAAAAATGTACAATGTGAACAGTATTAACAGAATAGCAGTTCTAGTGCAGTAGCTCTGTGTTGAGGAGTGTTTCCAGGAGTCCTGTCCTTAGGACTAAAGTAGATTCAATTGTATAAATAAGTGTACATGTTGTGTTAAGGTGTGACTGGACTTTTAGCCTTGAACTACATGTATGTTTCTATTTTTCAGGCATTTGGACAAATGCCATTCACTGCTCCCCTTTACGGGCGAGTCGCTGCTCCCCTTTACAGGCAAGTCACTGCTTCCTTTTACAGGGCAGCACAGTTCAACCCTGCTGTAGTACAGCTGCAGCAGACTGTACAGAGCCTAAGAGATGCCCTCTACTCCGCCATCTCTGAGATAAAGGCTGTGAAGGAAGAGAACAAGGCTCTTAAGGAGCAAGTGAGGAAGATGGAGAGGAAGCACAGAGAGGAGCTGAAAGAAAAAGATGAGCTCCTTAACAGAGAAGTCAACAAAAGGAGGCTCGTACTCAGGCTTATGTCAACTGCCTGGACCTGCTCAATAGACAAGAAAAGGCCCTTAAGAGTGCAGAGCTGAGAGGTAAAGCTCTAGAGTCAAACCTGAGATGGGAGCTGACTCTCAAAAAGAGAAACATCAGGAGGAGAAGAAATACAAGGAGGAAGTGGAAGAGGAGACCAAGAGGAGTGAGGATGGTTGGAGGAGAATGGAGAGCCACCTCAGAGAGGAGCTCAATCATAAAGATGAGCTCCTTAAAAAAGAAACCAAAAGGTTCGCACTCAGGCTTATGTTGACTGCATGAACCTGCTCAGTCAAAAAGAAAAAGATCTGAAAGAGAGTGAAGAGCAGACACATGACGTCTTAGAGAAGAGTCTAAAACTGGAGCTGGCTCTGAAAGACCAGAGAGAACAGGAGGACAAATACAAAGAGAAGGCGGAGGAGGAGACTAAGAGGGCTGAGGATGAACTGAGGAGGATGGAGAGCCAGTTCACAGAGGAGCTGAAAGAAAAAGATGAGCTCCTAAACAGAGAAATCAACAAAAGGACGGCTCATACTCAGGCTTATGTTGACTGCATGAACCTGCTCAGTCAAAA
>NC_066843.1:18909576-19131000 GCF_001640805.2 Lates calcarifer
TCACTTTCTGTGGCAGTGTGACACCACAGTAAAGGATGGCTTACTTTTGTCACAGCCTAAATATAGGAATGGAATGTATTGCACTGCAGCCTGTAAAGTCCCTGACTCACAGCAGTAACAATTTCTGGCACAGCAAGAATAACCTTGGATTTACACAAGAAATGCACTACTGTGATATTAACACACTAGTAACACTGTTAATTGTCTGAAATTGTACAATTCACATTTAACAACTATGAGCAAATGCTCAAACTACTGCAGAGGTGAACAGGCTCCAGTTGCATGTGTATGATGTAAGTCTGGCAGAGACCCATCCATTACCCACCAAGTGCTGAGGAGGCATCCAAACCCTGGCTCCCGCCACTGGAGCTACAAAACATAAAAGATGAAAAGAAAAATCAGACACTCTACACAACATTTCTGTGATTCCATGGTGAAGAGCAAAGCAGTAAAACAATGCTGACAACTGAATTTAAAAATCAAGATCTATTCCACGCAATCAAGTAAATAAAATGTCACATTACAGATTACTTAGTTAAAATGAAAATGCCTGTGTTAGATATAAAGAAAAAATGGCATAATTGGATTTAATTCTAACCAGTGAATGACTCATGTTCTTCCTGTTTAACATGTAGTTTGACAAATTAATTGTTCATTCCTTTGTTGTTCCACTCTCCATTAAAATACATCTGGGTGGGGGTCAATCTGCACAACCGTTCACCCATTTCACTTACTAGGACTAAAATAATACAAGAATTAATATTGCACATATGTTATTACATTTCTAACTAATATTGCTTTCGCGGGTAAAGGGTTAAGAAATTAAAGCATTTAAAACATTATAAATCTTGTCAACAAACAGAGTGGAACATACATGAAAGTACACTTGTGTGTTTTAACAGGGCTTGAGTGTGCCACTGTCAAAACATTTATTTATATTTTACTTAGAATTAAACTTCAAGTTAGTTTGTATCTGGAAGATCGGGACAAATTAGTCAGATTTAGTGAGATAATAGCTACATTAACGGAAAATGTATTATATGTATTATCATTAAATCATGGTTATTCTTGAATAAATAATAATTTACATTCAAACGTATCATTATATCTGACGATGACTGCTATGCAGTTTTCCATTCACTTGCTGATATGATACTTTGAACAATTAAGGCTGGAAAATGATCCAAGTGTTAGATCAGTTATCTACAAAGAGCTCACGCTGACTGTCTTGACTGACTGACTTAGCAAAAAAGGCACAATCCACTAACTCCTTTTTTAACTTTAATGACGATACAGAGCAGGAGTTTGGCTGCAAATACAGATGTAAAATAACAGCCAACAATGTCTTTTGTTTATTATGTGACAAGACTGTTAGCAGCACTGATTCTGTTTGTGACTTTGAACATTTGGGAACAGTAAAAGGGCATTTATGTTTTAAAAAGCTCACTGTCACAACAAAGTGCTCTGGATTAAACTCTATATATAAATATCTAAAAAACATTAACTGTGGTATTAATTTCAACCATATCTGCCAGTAAAACTACCTGGCCCATTAATCATTTGGTGTATAAAATGTAAGAAAACATTGTTTTTGGATTGCCTAACATGACATGTTTAAATGTTTAAATGGATTGCTTTACATTGCTTCTTTTATTCAACCAGCAGTCCAAAACCCCAAAATATCCACTTAATTGACCTACATGTCAGTAATAATTTGAATGTTTACTTGCAAAATAACTAATACAATTAAGAAATTATCAAATTAGCTGACAATTAATTTTCAATCAATCCAGCATTGCAGTTCTAAACAATACACACAAAGTAGCAGATTGTGATTACCTGGCTGGCTGTTGTGGTTCTGTGGCTGCGGCACTTGGCTCCTCTTTGGCCTCCTCGGGGGGAATGGGGACAGCTGCTGGGGCAGGGACTGGGGCTGGGGCAGGGGCTGAGGCTGGGGTTGTGGCTGAGGCAGCTGTTGATGTGGAGCCAGAGTCCTGTGCAGGGGGCTTGGGTGCTTCTGAAACTGGGGGCGAGGCGGCAGCTGCAGGCTTGGCCTTTAGTTAGTTCAAAAGAAGGTGCTGTTAGTCTAGTAACTTAGTCGTGAAACTGCTGAATATTACAATCTGCCAATAGAGTACCTGATTGTTGACAGCAGATTAGCTAAAAAATGTCAAACACTACAACACTATAAAATCCAGTGTCATCTGTAAGCACTGCATTAAGTTCTCACCTTGGACACCATCACTACAACAAAATTCTTCTCATCAATTTTGTAGTCCTTAATAGGTGTGTCATCTTGCAGGATTTTTCCAGCATATATGAGCTTCTGCCCAGAAACAGGAAAGTTGTCTTTGCCTCTTTCTGCTTCTATCTTCTCTTTCAAAGCTTTCACCTGATAAGAAAGAGAGGAATCAAACTGAAATGCAAGCACATCCTAACGATTTCCCAATGCTTTATATAAATATCTCCACTCAGTGAAAAATGGCAGTCTTTCATTCACCTCGCTAATACCTCTTCCAATATTCTACCAAACGCCTATTAAGTAAAAAGACTATCTAGATGGACCATCGACAATGTCATTACCACAGAGAAGCATCATAGCTGAGTTGCAAAAGGCTGTTGAGTTAGAGCATTGTATATGCAGCGATGTCATTCAGATGCAGTGTATCACACAGCATGACTGTGCTTACTATAAATACAAGTGTAAAATCACATGTAAGATGTTCCACGAGTAATGAAAGCGATATGTCGTTAATAGATGGAGCAACACAATCTAATGTTCACTTAGCGCTGGCCTTACTGGCTACATGACAAAGATGTGAACATGCTAACAAACTTAGCCAGCTTCTTAGTGCGCTACCAGTAAGGCTAATCGTAATTGTCATTCGCGTTAGCATTAGCAGTAATACCGTAGCGGGCAGCCTGGATTTATCATATAAGTTACAGCATTGCGTAGTAAAACAACATTAGATATTGTCGAGGAGCAGTAGCAGCAAAGTAACCACGACACAAACTTGAAAGGACGAAAAAGTCGTATGCAGTTGTGTCGCGATGACTTTGTTAATGGGTTGTTCAGCTAGCTAACTGGCTAACGTTTGCTAGTAGGTGAGGTTTCGCGTTGTTTAGCACCCTGATTCATGTGGTTTGCTCTTTTGTAACACGTGCAGTTAATGGGCACCCATTTGCTGAAACTTCATAAATTGTTCCTTAATTGGCGGTATCAAGTAAAGCCTAAGGCTCTACGCGCAAATTTAAAATATACCTAGTACTGTTAGCTAAAGTTAGCAAGTTAGCTAATAGCCACTCACCGTTTGTTCGGGGTCTATCTCAATTTGAATAGTCTGCTGCTGCAGTGTTTTAAGCGTGATCTGCATGGTAGCGGTGGCTGACGTTTTGTCAGATGTGCTTCAAATGGAGAAATAGGTGCTCGCTAAGCAGTTAATTTGTTTTTAAAGTTGGCGTTTCGGGTAAGATAACAACTAGCCGAGAAATGTGTGTATCCATGAGCACTCAGCAAATCGCCATCTTTAGTGACAAGTTGGTGGTGCGGCGAGAAGACCTCCGCTGCTGAAAGGTACGAGATCTCGTGCTCTTAGACGCGACTATGGCAAGCCGCTTTAACGAGTTACCAAGCATTTTGAATAGTCCTAATTAACATTTGCCCAGTAATAATGACAATTCAAGATATCTTCAACTCCAGACCGACTGGTGGGAACAATAATAATTCAGTCAGATATCAAGACATAATCAAGCTATCGTGTCTTTTGTTTCAGCGCAAGTTTACTTTTTTCCTTTCGAAAGCTACCTCCAATTCATTTATACTAATTTAAACAGTAATTCAATACCAAACTTTAACCTGTCTAAATAATATTTTTTACCAGTGAGAATGATTTCAAAAGTTGTATTAAGAATATTATTTATTTTTAGTATAGTATATATAGTTTTAACTATGTGAATGGGAATGGTGACGGTGACAACAAAACTACCAGGACAGACACTGAGATGTCAGTCGAGCCCAGTCTGTACATGCAATTGCAATCCTGAGAAGAGGTCTTATCTCTCTTAACAGAAGTGTAAACACCTGTGTCTGGACTATAGGTGTGTAAGGACTTAAATGACTTAAATACATGAAATTATTTGCTTGCTACAAAGACAAAGTAGGTGTATTGTGGAAGAAGGGTAAAGTAGTTCTTATTAATGTCTTTAAAATTATTTATTAAGCATTTGATTCACTGGCATTAATAAAGCTCTTAGTCACTCCCGGCCGGCTGAACACTTAATTCCACTCAGTTAAATCTAACAATAAACTGCTACATTTTAGTTAGAAATAATCAGTTGGTGGTTTTTGTTTTTTACATTACATTGCAGTGTCAAGTGATCATTTAGTTTCACCATAAATGCAGTTATTGTCCAAATATTGTGTTTTTAGGATGATATTTTCATTAATTTTATCAATGTTACTATGTTACTATGCTAAATAGTTTCCTCTATGTTGAGAAGTAAAGAGAGATTTTGAATACATGTGAATCATCGTCTTGTGCAATCACAGACAGACATAGTGTCTCCTACAGACACCCATTAATGTTAAAGCACTGTGCTGTAGACCTAATAAGTAGCATATTGACTTCTCTGAGAGAACTATGTGGCCTAGTAGCCTAAACTATAATGGTTTCTGACTGCCTCTCCCTGGAAGAGAAGGAAGTGCACTATGATGACCACAATCATAAGTGAGATAAATATATGGCTACAGTATGGAGCTGGTCAGGTTAGCTTAGCTTAGTACAAAGATTGGAAACACAGGGAAACAGCTAGCCTGGCTCTGTCTAAAGGTAAAATCTGCCCACCAGCACCTCTAGAGCTCACTAACATACCTTGTTGCATCCTGTTCAGTCAGTCCGTTCAAAAACCAAAATGTTAAATTGACAAGTTGATGTGTTAAAGGAGTTATGTGCCAGACAGATTTCTTGGACAGGAGCAGTGACTTCATGAAATCTTGCTGTCTTGTGGCAAGCTGTTTCCCCCTATTTCCAGTCGTTGCGCTAAGCTAATTGGCTGCTTGCTGTAGCCTTTTATTTGTCCCAGAGGCATAAGAGTGGTACCGATTTTCTCATCTAAATCTTGGCAATAAAGCAGTATAGTGGAGAGTGTATTTCCTGATTTATTTAAATGTTATGCTAGCCCATAATTACATGAAATAAACGTTTTCATAATAGAAGAAACATTTCTTTTGGCTGTTGTGAGTCAATGCTTTTAAACACTGTTCAACAGAGGACAGAGAATTGTTGAGACACTTCACATCTGCAGATTTATGTATTATCATTATGGGCTATCACCCTTTCTGTATATAATGCACCTTTAATTGATTCAAAATACTGTTTAATAAATAACAAATGAACTTGAGTAAATGAGCTGTGACCGCTGACTCCATGGCAACCAAATATTGCAACAACAAAATATCCTGTTAGTTTCAACATTTTTGCTGCCAAACCTCTCACACAGGCTTTACATGTACAGTTTTCTGATGCAGTCAGCAGGGGGCAGAGTTTGACTACTCAGAGACAGGCAGTACTGCAGATTTCAGGACAAAGCAGCACTGGAAGGGAGGAAGAGTAGAAAGCCTGGGAGAAATTTTTAAAATAGACGAATGGGTGGATAGGTGAATGAGTTCACTCACTTAAACTTATGCAACTACTCCTGTTGAGAGTCAGGGAATGCAAGAATAACTTTGGCCACTCACTTGTTATGACATATATGCTTATTATTGAAGGGACACAACAGAGAGAGCATTTAGAAAACCTCATACCCATACATGCATGTACACTGTGGCAGTTGCTGTGTGAGCACTGCCATAATCTGATTTAATCCACAAGAATAATAGCCTATCTGTGTAATTTATTCTGCCTTTTTCTCATTCCAAGCCACATCACCAAATTACACATCCACCCACACACACAACATACATATACATTGCACCGGCTGTGACCACCAGTCACGCCTCCCAGCAAGCATTGCGACATAAATATTTGATCAAATTGCCCCCAGATCCATCGTTCAGTGCCAAGTTTCCCAGGGTCTCCCTGTCGTTTGTCACCTTTAGACTTTAGACTTTTTTCATCCTCAACTCCACCATTTCTTCTATCTATCTATCTTTTACAAAGTGGATCCTGTTCTTAAACTGAGGTTAAATTTGGTGAATGGGGAGAGGGCTAGGTGGTAGATGAGGTCGGAAAAGGACAAAAAGACTAGAGGAAAGTGAAGATTGTCAGAAAGTGGAAGTGAAGATGAAGGGAGGGATGGAAATAAGGAGAGACTGAGAAAGAAGAACGAGAGACTAGGAGTAAGTGTGTGTGTGTGTGTGTGTGTGTGTGTGTGTGTGTGTGTGTGTGTGTGTGTACGTGTGTGTGTGTGTGTCTGCATGAGGGTATAGTGCCCTAAATGTGTGTTCATCTGGGTTAATTCTCAAGGACAGAACTATTAAAGATTAACAACGAACCATCATGTTTTATTGAGACAAGCTGCATTTGTGGGCATATGGCTCTAAACACAGACCTACTTAAAATGTCTTTGTCGTGTGTGTGTGTGTGTGTGTCTCTCTCTCTCTCTATCTCTCTCTCTCTCTCTCTCTCTCTCTATTTCTCTCTCTCTCTCTGTGTGTGTGTGTGTGTGTGTGTGTGTGTGTGTGCATGTTTGTGTTTTCTTCAGGCTTTTATTTTGTCCAGATAAAAAGACCATCTTCTGAAAAGCCATGTCGTGACTGTAGGCATGGCTTTCCACTGCAGTGCTGCACTGCTGCAGTCATACCTCAGTTAGATTGGCCTTACTTAATGTATGCTAACACTTGAAAACACAGTATATCCAACATGTTGTCACATTTCATAGGGAAATATCAGGATATGCATAAATAACATTGGGAGTGTGGGCAAAAATAAGTAATACTACACTTTTAGAAAACATTTCAGGCTGCACTACACACTGCCATGAAAAGGTAGCTTAACACGATGAAACTATTTTGCATCAAGTGTTAAAAATAACTTCTGCTGTTAAATAATATGATAAACAAATGCATTATTATGTTGTGGTGTTGTATATTACACTACAAAACAGGTTAGTCTTTTCAGAGACTCCAGTTTGCAGTAGTAGTTATGGACACTTCACTGATAAACCTCTCCTTCTGTATGTGTGTGTGTGTGCCCATGATGTGGCTCTTTAAATCAGTATGGCTATTATTTTAGACGACTAGATGGCCCCACCAGCAGTAGGATGTGGGGTCAGGGACCAGACCAACAGACCAGGTCCCACCCACTTACCAGTCCCCCAGAGCCAGATGTGTCCTTCAGGACAGACCAGCTGTTGGTACCTCTCTCTCTCTTTCTTTCCCTTTGTACCATATTGTCAAATCAACAGCAGCTGCCTGACTGATTCTCTCCTAAATCAGATATTCAAATATTACAATTATAATATTGTATATTTGTAATATATAATATTACAAATATATTTTTTACATTGTGACAGTAACAGTAGAGAGACAGGAGAGGCAGGGGAGAGACAAGCGATGACATAAAAGGGCAGATTCTAACACTATGTGGTATGCAACCAGGTGAACTGTGGTTCCCCCTTTTGTGAGCTTTTTAATCCTTACAACACATCCAATTACATCACAACTGGTTACCTTACATGATTTTGAAAATAGCTCCTCTATCTAACCATACTAACAAGTAAGAACTTAAACAGGCAACAAACTGACTTTACTGCAGAACTGAAGACAGAGTCAGTGTTGAACATTGCAACAGTATGTGCAGTGGTATTTGATAAGGTCAGTGAAGTGAACAAACTACATGATCAGTGATTATAAATCTGAGTTGAACGGAGTAAAATTATTTGAATCAGCAAAGATAATAATTTCCACCTCTACCTACAACCATAATCAGATTCTGCGCTCTCCTTATTTGTTGTTGTGAAACATAAAATCTGGTGTTTCCTTTGTTTTATTATTTGTCATTGATCAGCTAAGAAAAGGGAGCTGAGATGCCTCAGCATCTTTTGAAAAAAATCTACTTTCCTAAAACTCCCAAAAAAGCCACAGGGCTTTTTAAATGCCATTTTCTGAGCATCTTAGATTTGTGTCTGTTTAAAAATAACAGCAGTTGTGCACCATGAACACACCCTAACATTATATCCACAAAGCCAGCTCTCCACCAAACATGATGGTGCCAGATTTGTGTTTTAAGTTGTAGTTGTTTGTATCACTGGACACACAACGGCACAGATATAATAAGTCACTTCATGGACAAAAACAGACGCACAAAACACACTCCAAAAAAAAAAAAAAAAAAAAAAAAAAGAGTGTACGTTTCAAATTATTTCAAATTGGGGTGTAGCTGGCAGAGGAACTACTGACTGTGTCACTCCTCCTCCTCCTCTCTGTTGTCTCTCTGTCCTTTGAGAGACATCCTTTTATTCTTCTGCAGGAACACCCCCACAGTATCATCTGCATAGCCATGATATGTCACCCTGCTCCGCGTGTGTGTGTGTGTGTGTGTGTGTGTGTGTGTGTGTGTGTGTGTGTGTGTGATGGTGCTGTCACCAGTGCAATGAGTGAGTCATGTATGCAACCCACAGGGATTCTCGTTAATATGAGACTTTTGAGACCCATAAGGCCTACACTCAACACACACACACATACACACAAACTTTAACATGATCATAATGTGTTTATTTTGTTCTGTCTCTTCGTGCTAAATGATGTTTTTTCTTCTAGCAGTGGAATGCTGCACTTGTATGAAACCTCCAACTAATAATAACATTGTGTCATTAACAATCTCCTCATTTGCTGTGCAGTGCAGTTACACACAGTAAAACCCACAACTCTCAGCTGTCAATACTATACAAGAAGCAAAAGTGCATTTTTGTGTTTACTGATAAGAAAAAAAAAACAAAACAAAACAAAAAAACATTTTTCCTTGGCTCAACATCTGGAAGCTGTTCGTTTTTAGGAATTTTAAATTTGCCATGTCCCCACATCCTGTTTCAGAGGGAATATGAGAAGCAAGACACCATTAAACTGCAGTTTGCTTTTGACCACAAGTGTGTGATTGTGTGTGTGTTGTACTGATGAAAGCTCCTCTCCTCTTCAACTCTTCCAGGTAGCTAGATAACAACAAAAGCATGGAAAATGCAGCCTCAAAGACCTACTACCATGCTGTAGACTTGTAATTTTGTTTACATGTGCATTCATGGAAAAATAGCTTTATAGTTACTAGAAAATTATGGGTGTGTAATTATGTAACCTACCAGACATTTATTGGTATATTGTAACTGTCATGTATATTATGATTACCCTGGTTTACTTTTAGTTAGCTACACAACAGCTATACCTGGCAGTTAGTTGGTGTAAAAAGCTAAACTCTGCATAAGAACTACAAAGTCTGTGCAACCTGTTTAATTTAGTGATGCAGAAACTCTTACAAAATCTTAAGATTTTCAGATTTCTAATCAAGCTCTGTATTGCCACTATATTGTATAGATAATTATACTTGGTGAATTTCAGAACAATCAGAAAATGTAGTCAGTATATAAGGCAAGTAATCCTGAACACTGCAGCATTCAGCTTTTGTTGAATTTTGTTGAATTTGCTTAAAAACTTTAGTGATTTGAACATTTTCTTGTCTGAACCATTCAGTCTAATTCTGACAAACAACCAAGTTTGGTTTTAGAAATCAACCTTTCCGTTCAGCTTCCATTCATCTGTCAGCTGACTAACATCTAATATGCTGAACAGGCTGCATTTGAAGGTGACACCCAGGCAGGCTCACTGCGTCTGTTGGTTGCCATGGTGATGATGGATGCATGACTCCCGCAGTGACAGCTCAGAGACCATGCTGGGTAAACATGGACTCCCCTGAGAGCGGGACAACCGGTAATGACACCACAGAGGAAAAAACACAGGCTCGGGCCACAAACACACACACGCGCGCATACACACACACACACACACACATATGAATGTTCACACACACAGGAAATTCACAGGGGATTGGGGTGCTTTAGTTGTTAACAAGCCCAGCATCTCTGTCTCTCTCTCCCTCCCTTTCATTTTCTCACATCTATCTATATTTGTCCTTTCTAACCCCTGCCTCTTCATCAGGCCTACAGTATTCTCCCTTATTCAGCCAAAACTGGGCCACAGAGCACAACCCTATCCCGGCTATATACACACACACCGGTGCACATATACACACATACGCTCACCCTCATGGACGCATACTCGCGCACTGAGAGAGTCAATGCTAATTAGCTCTACAAACAGGTCTCAGCTTGCTCTGCGTGTGTGTGCGTGTTGGGGTGAGAGAGGGGCAGTGTGCCGTTAACTAACTAGTGTGAGGATTTCTTTTCCTGTCCTCATTTACGGAAATGAAGTTTGCCCCCTGAGTGACCCATATCTCCCGACACAGGGAGGCAAGAGAGAGGAGGAGAGGGAGGCAGGAAAGGAGAGATAGAGAAGACATGTAAGGATCATATCTTTTAATTTATATGTGGGAGACATTAAACGGGCAGAGGACGATGGAGGATTGCAACAAAGCAAGGCAAAAGAGGGAGACAGAAACACGTGGACAGACAGGAAGGCAGAGAGAGATGCGAGAGGGATGACTGATAACTAAACTGTGCCAGTCAGAGTTGGACTTCTCCTTGTAAGGCCAAATTCAGTGCTCTAAAGCCAAAGTCAGATGGTACATGGCTCAGTGCATACGTCTTAATGAACCAGATCCATGATTCCTTCTCCATATACAGCCATGGACATGATACAGCAGGGTTTCGTTGACAGTTTTGTGGTACAGCAGTGGCCATGTTATAAATCTGTTCTTGTGTTTCCGTTGCTGTAGATGCTCTGGACTCCCACTGTTGTCCAAAACCTATTAAAAACACATAAATGAGCTGCACTGGGTGACTTGTTTCTTTATTTCTCTGTGGGCTCTGTGTTTATTTTGAGTCACATACCAGTTCATGCTGCCATAAACTCTGCAACAAACATGTATTAGTCCGTAGCTAAAAATAGTCCCCAACAAATACTCAGTTTATTTTTGTGGGTAACATTTGCTTTTTAAGGACATTAGTGACAAGTTCTTCCGGTTTGGGGATTTTAGTGTTTTTAAGGTCATCGCTTTGGTTTTACAGGTCACAATTTTTCTGTTTTGTTTAACTTTCATCAGCCTTGTTTCCCAGCACTGATAACCCACTGTACACTACCTGCTCAGCATTGAACAGCAAACTAGCACAATAAGCTGCTAGCTTGTGAACATGGTGCAGCATTTAGCAGCAGGAGAGTCAGATATTTCCCTCATGAAAGGAGACCAAAACAGTGAATTACATTTACTAGGTGGACAGAAACACAAAGAACTTGTATGTGGC
Source organism: Lates calcarifer (assembly GCF_001640805.2). Taxonomy (NCBI): domain Eukaryota; kingdom Metazoa; phylum Chordata; class Actinopteri; family Centropomidae; genus Lates; species Lates calcarifer. The sequence goes on from NC_066843.1 coordinate 18,920,983, forward strand.
TTTGTATCTGTTGGACATGGAAAGAGGTTTGTTAACATGTATCAACTTTATGACATGAAAATATGACTATATGTTTTTAGCTTGCTCTCCTGCCCCCAAGAGGCCAAAAATCCATTAATACCACTTTAACAAACAAAAATGTAACTCTGACAGATGAAGGAGAGAGACTATTTGGAGGTGTTAGTGGCTGCTGGCTGCATGGTGTAGTTAACACAAGTCCAGATGGCCAAAAACATTTTGTCTACTTGTCTTCTGTCATTAAAAAAATTCTTGTCAATACAGATAATACACACCATCTTTCATAGTGGAAACTGTAAGTTTATGCTGGCCTCAGCCTGCCTCTACAGTCAGTGCACTGGATCATACATGACGACATAATTACTGCTTCTTGCACAGCAAACAATGAGACTGATTGCTGAAAATACCTGGAAAAATCGGCCCTTAACATATCCGATAACATTTCATCAGTATTTTAAAGATGTGGACCCACTGCCACGAACTGTCAGACTGCACTGGGGCGGCTGTAAAAATCCCACAGACTGCCTGCAAATTAACTCTACATAGAGGCTGTCTGATTTGACATCTTCGGTGGAAAGATGTCATACCAGAGAAAATATCCTTGCCAGTGAAGACAAAAGCAGGAGAACAGCCTCCTGACCTGGTGTTTTTTTCTGCTTCAAGAAAAGCCTTTTCAAATGCCACTGTAGCCATCTGGTGCAGCCTAGCTTTAGCACCAACACACAGCACTGTATTTGCAAACGTCCTACGTACGTCTTTATTGTTGCACAACGTGCAGTGATTCCTCTGGACTTTTCTCTGCAGCACAGAGATGATCATACTTGGTAAAAGGGAGATAAGGAATGCCTGTGGAAATTTATCAGGATTATCCTGGCTCAGCAACAACATTTTTACCTGGGTCAAGTTCATAAAAAGATCTTATGTGATGGATTTCCATCTTAAGTTTGGCAGCTCTCTAGTACAACATCCCTTTCTGGTTTTCACAAAGGCCATGATCTTGTGCACTTAACTTCAGTTTTGTTGTTTTCCTATACTGGTGTCAGAGTGTGTGTAGTATGGAAATATTTTTATGAAGTGTCTGTACTCTGTGGCCTTGTGGTTTGACTGATGATCCTGATATATTTAGACTAAGACTAAGGTCTGCTGGAAATGCTTTAAATGTGCTCTGTAAGATGAGTGTGCTGGAGCTGCTTCATATAAATTGTTTCATGGTTTCAGACTTGAATATGTTTTTCTGTATGAAGATGCTCTAGAAATACTTCAACAGGAAGCCCACATGTTCCTCCAGCTTCCCCTTTGCGTTCCAAAAAACTGACCACTGCCTTTACTGGTTTTTATTCTTTAATAATGATGTTTAAGTATCATTACAGTTTTTTGCATCATATACACTGTTTGCTTGCAGCACACATGCTGTACTGTGTGCTGTGTTGCATTCTCAGACAATGGGAAACCTCAATTTCAGGTTATTGATAAACATAGCCTTTAAAAATGCCCCTCGAGTTGTGTTGTCTTTTGATACCAACCCTGTTTGCTGCAAGGCACTACAAGTGAATAGTAATCATGAAACTTTCCCAGTTTTCTGAAATTTTTATGTTTAAAAATGTTAATTCATCATTATCTAATTAAATATGTGCTAATTTGCATATATTTCCAAAACAGAAATCTGAACATTAGGGGGGGAAAAGCCAGGTTCAAAACTCTTGCTTTAGTTTGTTGCCATATAGAGTCACCATGTTTTTAGGAATAAAATGTTACATAGTTAACATAGAAATGTTTTGTATTTGAAATCTACAGATGCAAAGTGACAAACTGTGGTGTTCAGCAGCCACACTACCACTTGAGCACTGTAAACAACCCCCCAACCACCAGAGTATATTGTGCTTGCTCCTGCCCCCACAGACCTGACCTCATATTTGATCTGGCTGGGTGACGTGAACTGAACAAGTAAATTGTGTGCTGGGTTATTATTGATCTTATAGCACTGAGCTTGGATTAGTGCTGGGTTAGTGGGTGTGGTGTTGATGGAGCTTTGAATATTACAATATTTAACTTGACAGACATCTACATATAGGGCTATACAACTTGCTAAGAGGCTTTTGGATTTTCAGGGGCCTTGTTAACCTGTGATCATCTGAACTGCCTGATATCTTTCTTTATTTCATAATTTTTTAGTAAACAAGCAGGAAATAAAACTCTCTGTGTCCACCAAATCATCTTTGGCTTATGTTTCGAATAATATCAAATTAGTTTTGTGTCTTCAATCATAAATGCATGTTTTATAGTTGGACCTTTTTGTTGTAAGATGTAGGTGAGCTTTATCTGTATTTAACAGTGGAACAGAGACACTAACATTACTTGTTAAGTTGAAGTAAACCCCTTTTGGGACTTTGTACCTTCTATGCTAACACTGTGGGAACCAATTCCACTTGATAATTACATGTAGGTGAAGATGAATGTTTTCTATGTTTTTCTCAGTTGCATCACAAAATTTTAAATGATGTGATGCAAATTTCCTAAATGTAGAAATAAGACAGACAGAAATATTTAAGGTAAATCGCCGTATTAGTTTCAAAACTTAAAGCAATAGTTCATGTTACGGGAAAAACATTTATTAGCTTTTTTGTTGAGGTTTAGATGAGAAGATCAATACAACACTCACATCTAAATGTGAAGCTACAACCAGCAGCCGATCGGCTTAGCACACACACAGAAAAAACCAGCCTAGATCTGTCTGACCGTTACAGAATCTGCCTCCCAGCACCTTTAAAGCTGTACAAAAACTGAAGCATAAAATCAAGACAATATGGTATGAATGCCAGTAAACACTAAGCCAGCCAGCTGCAAACTGTAGCTTCACATTTACTGTATAGACATGAGATCAAACATATTTCTCAAAATGTATTTAAACCTGCAGTGACACAACATAGACATATCATCATGTTCAAGTTGATTTAATAGGCAGAGTTGTTTTTTTGCTCTTAAATGTGAGCATGAAGAGAGATAGTAAAGTTGTAGGCAGGACATCTTAACAATGATCTGAAACTCACTCTAATGCTACGTAAAGTAGAGGGGCACTGTAGATCAGGGGGATTATTCTCTGTGGGTTCATAATGAAAACTTTCATTTTGTCACATTATTCACATTGTCATTTGATACACTCTTATTATAAAAAGCTCAAGTACGACTGCTGTAAAACTAAACAATCAAAACCGCAGTGTTGCAGTGATAGGCACATGTTACTTTCAGACCTTAAAATTCTTTGTCCTTAGACATTAAGACATTAAAATCACCTTTGTTGTTTTTGCACCTCATGACAGCTGAAGGGAAAGCAAAAGTCAAATACTTCTCAGAGGCTGAGCAAATGTTCAGCAGTAACTCACTGCTGCATGCAGCGTGTGCCACTAAAGGCTGCCCAGAGTTGGCACAGACTTGTAAAAACATTTGAGTTTCTTGACAGCTCCATCTGGATAGAGCAGAGTGTTATGTGAGTGTTTAAGCTGCAGCTCTGGTGGATTAACCCTTGCTGCCATAATGAGCGTTAATGGTAACCTAAAGAAGGGAGGGGGTCCTCCGCTCGATCAGCCGATCAGCCGATCAGCTCAGTAATCTCCAGAACCAGGCAGGGAGACGAGCAGATAGAAACATACTCGGGTCATATCCTTTGAGAAATCTATGACAGAGAGAAAGTTCACATTTTGAGTTGAGGGAGTTGCAGCAAAGGAAAGACTGAGTGTTTTTGAATCCCCCAAAATAGCCTACGTGTAAGAGAGAAAAAACAAACAGCTTAGAGCAGTGACACACAAGGTTGGCCTCAAAGCTGTTTATGTGTGGTATGAAAAAATTCACAGTAAAATAAAGCAAGAAAATTTAGTGGATCATTTTACCAGCTGAACTGTCTCTTGCTGGCACAGCACTATGCCAGTGACTCCTCTCCTCATAGTTTGTAAGATGCTAAAGATAAATGATCAGAGTTCACTCTGAATGCAAAGTGATCTGATGTGAGTTCATGAATTTGGGTTGGATGTTGACATTTTTGATCTTATATTGTAAGAAATATTAATAAGTCTCCATTATCACTGGAGATGGAAGACGCTCATTCTTCAATTTGTATCACAGTAAGTGGGCTACTGTATTTCCTACATTTGTGACAGAAACAATTTGGAACTGCACAACATATTGGAAGTATATCAGCAAGAGAGAGTGTGTGAGTGTGTGAGAGATAATCATGCACAAAGATAGTTACATATGTGGGTTCTAAGGTATGTGTGAATATTCTGCATGTGTGGGTGCTGTAGTGTGTGTTACCTCTTAATCTATCAAGGGCACCATGTGTAAATTTATAGAAGTGTCTTAAATTAATAATTTGTGCAAAATACAGCATGTATCCAAGAGTCTCCATCTGGAATTAAAACAAAACAATCACTATCAAACAAACACTATGTAAATAATGTTGACTTGAAAATATGACCAGATATCATCTAGGCAGTGTTTTTTTCTCAATTACTAAGCAAAAAGTTGGATGACACTTGAGGGTTCACTACTACTGGCAAGAGAAGGGCCACACGACTGACATTAGTGACATAAATGACCAGTCTAGCTCTGCCTTTAACCTGCTAATCTGCCACTATTGGCTGTGCAAGCTGCTACAGTGTTGGCTTATAAACCTCACAGGCTGTGGATTTGATCATGTCATTTTTGACTTTCAGGGATTGTTTATATATACTTAGTATCGCAATAGGCTCAAGGGTGGTTTTACATGTCTGAGAGTGACTAGTTAAACAATATGTGATGTTGTGCACAGTCTCTGCCCACAGTGCTTTACCCATTTAAATACAGAGAAGTGCATTCATGAGAGAGTGGGAGAGAGAGAGAGAAGGTCCCCGAAAGAGTGGATTAAAGCTCTTAGATTAGATGGCATCTGGTGACCTCAGCAGCACAGAGAGCAGTCAGCCTTGTGTATGTGTTGGGTGTGTGTGTGTGTGTGTGTATGAGAGAGAGAGAGATTATCACCACCAGCAGAATGTGCATTAGAGATTGGTTCTGGTTCTCTTTGTATACACTATGTGTGTGTGTGTGTGTGTGTGTGTGTGTAGTGGTGTTGCGGGTGGATTGTTAATCCTAATCTACTTGTGAATGTACACGCTGAGGACCAACAGGCCATTAGCCCCTATTCTGTGTTTGTGCATGTGCATCTGTGTGTGTGCGTTTGTACATAAGTGTATGAATACATGTTCATGTTTACCAGTGTGTATTGAAGTGTATGCATGAATGTGCACATGTATGTGGAGATGTACTGGCATGCACGTGCGTGTACGCCTGTGTGTGCACGAGAGTGTAATCTGAGAGTGAATGGGGGGTTAGAGGGCCATTAACCAGTGCATTAGCCCTGACTGCAGACAGACTGAGGAAACGGAGTGAGGAGAGGGGTGCTGTGTATGTATGTGTGTGTGTGTGTGTGTGTGTGTGTGTGTGTGTGTGTGTGTGTGTGTGTGTGTGTGTATGTGTGTGTGTGTCTGCTGATGGTTTGAGGATTTCAGGAGGAAAGGGACAATGGGGGTTAGGATTTAGCAGCGAGGGTGAGGGGGATTGAGTGCATTAGTGAGTGCATGTGTGTGTCAGTGTGTGTCGAAGGGATTGAGGGGAGATGACCCATAAAAAGCAGACAGACACACCCTGAGCAAGAGTCAGCCGTCCCATCATCCCTCCTCCGTATTATTCAAAACGTACTTAACACAATGTCTGACACTGAATAAAAGTGAATATCTGTATAATAAAAGAAAGCTAAGACATCATCCTCAGTCAACACTGTCTCTTAGAAATTACGTTTATATGCAACTAATTTGTAACAACAAATACGTTTTGAGAGAAAACTGGATCATATTTTCTATTAACGTGATGAGGAAAAGTCGTAAATTTAGGACTTTGACAAGTCACAAATATGTTGATACTGTACTGAATGCATCAGTAAAGCGTTCACAGACAACACATTTGTCTTTAATGTAGTTAATCCATCCAGTGATTACCAGTGGCATCACAACATCCTTTGGAAAACAGTTGAATGAACATAATTCCTATGAGACAGGGTGCATTGAGGTTCACATGCCACATTTTAAATTGCCATTTAAAAAATGATATTAGCAAAAAATAGGGGTTGATTTCTTTTGTTCTGCAGTACCACTACATTGCTTTCCAGAGTGTCAAGATTTTCCAACATTATTTCAAAAGAAGTGAACCTGCAGTTTATTAGCTAAGATGTGAGACAATGTTGCTCTACTTGCCTTAAACTAAGTAAACTCTTATTTTACAGCATGGCTCTTCATTAAAAATATAAGTATACGTCATATAGTTGAGCATGAAAATTAGTTTTGAGACAACATGTTGACAAATAAATAAATAAAGACTCATGGTCCATTTACTGGCTTACAATTCCATATGGTGCTGCTTTCTGTGTTATGACTGTGAGATAGAGTTGAAAGCTCTGGAAAAAGCTTGGGAGTAGATCTTAAACGAGTACTCAGTGATTTAGAATGCATTCAACACTCTTCTGAGATATTAGAATACATCACATACATACAGAGGGAAATTACTAAAGGAAAGTTTTTGACATTGTCATTGTAATTCTATGTGATTTTTGCAAAAAAGTGACAATATAATAATAAACTTAAAAATAGAGCATATGGTAGAAGTGCAAGAGGAGAAGAGTCATAAAGTCAGCAAATTGACTCAGTAATGGTTGTACAGTATGTAGCCAGTGTCATTTTATCATCATTAATTAACATTAAAAACCAAGTGCTAATGGTCAAACCAGGCCAAGAAATGCTGTTACAACACACAAGCACAAAAAATCCTCTGTTTGTGAATTCATCACCTATGATTTCAACTTTTTATTTGAAAGAGGAAGAATGTTTTATTTCTCCTCTCAAAAGTTGTGTAAGTTCACTTTAAACAGATTAATTTTCTTAGAGAATGAGCAAGCTCTGAAATGTCAAATGTGCTTTTATCCCCAGCTGTTCGGCCAACATATTTTTTTGAAATAATACACTCTGGTTTAATATGTTGCTATATAGTTTTTCCTCACAGCATACCATAGAGTAAAAGTGAGTAGGATGAGAAGAATAAAAGGGGGGAAAGTAGCCTGGGATATAGACAGAGATGGAAAGAGAAAGTGAGAGACCAAGAGGCACTGACAGAGTGAAAAAAAGTGAGAGACCTCCTATATCTCTTGTTTTCTATTATTCATGAGTTACAAGAAGCAGTGGAGGGGAAGGAGGAGAAGAGATTGTAGCTTTCTGTCTGTCCCTTGAACGTAGCCTTCTATAAGACCACTTGCCTCCTCTGTCTCTACCTCCTATCTTTTAATCTCTCTCACTCCGGGTCTCTTTTTCTATCATCCATTTATCTCTCTTTGTCTTTGAAGCCTTGCATGCATATTCCATAGGTAGTCCTGCTCCAGGAGGTTGAAAAACTTGAAGTAATCAAATTAAAACCTGATGGTCAGAGCCAGCTGCAGTTTCTGTGGCCAGGGAAAGACTTCAGAGGACAAAGACAGGACAAGGTGCTAAGAATGGAGGGCTAGCAGTTTTGCCTGTAGCTGTAAAAAAAACAAAAAAACAAAGAGCAATTTCATAGTTGGTTTGATGCAAAATAGGTAGTTAAGCTAAATGGCCAGCTGACTTTCCAGAAAAGACTCTTAATGCTAATATGGTCATTAATATCACTAACATTGATATTTTAAGAAGTTTTTTGTTTGTTTGTCACTTGTTGGGGGTTTCTGAGTATTTATTCAGACAGGAGATGTTGTAAATAGTAGCTGTGAAGAAAAAACTACCAACTTTCACCAGAAACCTTTCTAGCCCACATGAGATTAGTATGTAGATTCGCCAACATATCCCAGAAGCAGAACTTCTCTCAGAAGCTAAAAGCTTTAAATACTCAAATTAAAACCTAATGGTCAGAGCCAAAGAACAGTTCTTCTGGCTAAGAAAAGACTGAAAAAAAGAGAGAGGCAGGAAGGTGCTAAGAATTTGAAGGCTAACAAGCAATTGACTGAAAATAGCTGTTTCATGACTGCCAACCACCAAAGGTATTTATTTGGTGAGCTAGACAGCCAGCAGACTTTCTATGCAAAAATTAAATGCAATTTTAATGTTTTCTTAATTTTAAAGTTTCTATGCCACCGTGAAGCACCTGTTATGAACTATCTGATGGTGCTATATAAACAGACTTGCCTTGCCTATGACCACTAATGCTAATATCTTGTGAATATCACAAACACTGATATTTTACTCAAGTTTATTTCTTTGAGATTTAATAAGGGATTTCCAAGTGTGTCTTTGGCACTGCTGTCTTTAATGAGTCCCCTTTCTAGCTACTCTGAAAGGCTAAACCAAACCACAAAAATGAAAGCCATAGAATGAGATGCTAAAAGGTTTTGAAGGCTAGCACTCTTGCTTCAATGTGGAAAAGAAAATTATTTCAGGATACCTGGTCTGATATATGATAGATAATTAGCAAGATGGTCATCATATTACTAACCCCCCCCCCCCCTTTTTTTTTTTGAAGAACGTGTATTTAGCCTGCTGCTATTGTCTAAAATGGAGAAAAGAGAAAAGAGAGATACTATTACCCACCCATTGGGTTTATTCCTGCATCTAGAGCTACTGTCTTTGAGTATATTGTAAAACGTGCAGCTGTCTGCACCATTTCCTTTCTCTTTCTTTGTCTCTCTTATTACACCCTGACACGTAGATTTAACTGCCATCTTGTTTGAGAAATTTGTCATTTAAAGTTTTGTTATTTCTACAAGTCAGCTTCATATCCTGTACTGCTGTATTGATCACAGCAACAACTGTTGACATTTTTGTGGCAATGTTTCTGTCACTGTCTGTCTATTTTTGATTAGTGTAGCTATATTTCTGGCTCTGGCACTAGAAGATGCCATCCCCATTCTTAATGCCGCCTACAGCTCAATAAGCACAACACCGGAACGACTCAAATCAAATTAAAACGGACAAAATAAAATCAGAGGTCTAAAACCAACCATCTGCATGTCTAAGCAAAAATTCTGATTAATCAGACCAGGCAACATTTTTCCAGTCTTTTTCCAGCTGTCCAGCCTGTGCCCACTGCAGCCTCTGCTCAGGAGTGGAACCTGACATGGTCCTCTGCTGTTGTAGCACATCTGCCTCAAAGTTGGATGTGTATTGCATTCTGAGATGCTTTTCTGCTCATCACAGTTGTAGAGAGTGGTTATCTTGAGTTACCATAGCCTTTCTATCAGCTCCAACCAGTAGGTACTTCAGGCCACAGAACTGCAGTTCAGTGGCTGCAATACTCAAATCAGCCCATCTGGCACCAACAATCATTCCACAGTCAAAGTCACTTAGATCACATTTTTCCCCATTCTGATGTTTGATGTGAACATTAACTGAAGTTCCCGACCTGCATCTGTATGATTATATACATTACACTGATGCCACATCAGTGTAATGTAATGTATTATCCTGTTTGCATAATTGCATGAATAAGCAGGTGTACAAGGGTTCCTAATAAAGTGCTCAGTGAGTGTGGTACTTGCAGAGGTACATACAAATCAAAAAGACAACCAAGCTGTCTAAAAATCTTCTACTTTATTCAATAAGATAATTGTTTTTGTAAAACATTCAATAAAAAATGATCTTTAATTTATTGCTCATTGTCATCTTTACACTAGGACTTGATCTGATGCATAATAATTTTTCCAAAGCACTCTCACAAGGAATATGTTGCTAGATATTTAGACAAGGTTTTATGCTGTCATTATAATAGTAATAACATACATACGTACGCACGTTCTGGTTATATAAAAACAAACCAAACAAGTAAAGTTACAGTAGCCAGACAGAAAAAAACAGACCAGGGACAGGCAGAATCAGGAATCCTCTCATGTACTTCTTAGTTTGATTTGGGCCATTGTGAGGCAGCATTTGTAGCTTTCCCAGTGGTGGTGTGAGAACTAAACCTTTAAATCAAAAAATCATGTTGGTCGAAGGAATAAACTTAAGCCCAGCACAGGAAAAGCTACAAACACGTCATGTAAACGTTTGTTCTTTGTAACATGGAGGCCATTTTAAAAGTCCTCTGTCATGCATTTATTACAAAATTACTAGCCTATATTTTAAAACAAAACTATAATGTCCTTAACTGACATACATCAACACCTTCACTGTTAAAATCAAAGAAAACATTATGTTCAAAATAAGGAGAGTGCATATATAGCTCTCACTGAACCATAGGACTTCTAAAATGGCTCCATTTGGAGTTTACATTGAATTATGCTTAAGGTTCTACTAGACATCCCAAATGAACTGGCTGTCAGACATGTTTTACAAGTTACTTTTTGTGCAAGCAAGAATAATAATCATAATCAACATAAATCATTTATTAGCACATAATCGACCATATGATTGTTCAAACTAAAAGAAATGAAATATTTGCAGTTACATATAATAGGAACAAAGTCCTCCAAGCACTGAGTAGCCTTTAGGGAACTGGGTCATCTTGAGGAAAATGTATATAATGAGACTCATTACAGTACTGAGATGATGTGAGGCTCTCCTGTCCCCAAGTCATTTACAGAATCCCACATCCTTGCCACTCCTCCCCTCATACACATTCTCACTAACCAGTGTGTGTGTGTGTGTGTGTGTGTGTGTGTTTTGTTGATCTACATGGCCTCAGGCTTGCCTGTGTGTGTCATGCAGCTGCATGTGTGTGTGTGTGTATGTGTGTGTGTGTGTGTGTGTGTATGCATCACAGTCCACATGGGAGCCTGATGTCCAAATTTATGCACCTTTTTTTTAAATCTATGCACACACAAACACACAGTGACACAGTCTCATGCACACACACAGGGCAGTTCTGAGGTCAGTGGTGATGTTCAAACCTCATGCCACATATTTACATTCTTATATTAAGGAAACTGTGTACAAGGCAGTAGTAGATGGTGATCTGGCAAGGTGTAGTTTTTTTTTTTTTTTTGGTCTTTTTTTTTTTCAAGTTGAGGAAGAGGGAGTGCAGACATAGGAAACAAAAACTACAGGTGAGAGAAAGGTCTCATCATAAATAAATAAATAAATAAACCAAGTCTTGATCAATAAGTTAATAAGTTAAAGGGGTCTGTCTGTACATGTGTGGAGAGAGACAATGTGTATGTATGGTTTGTGTTTATGTTGAGTGTGTTTGTGTGTCGCCTTAAGGTCTGTAGCTAAGGAGGAGAAGGAACAGAAAACTCAACCCCCTCCAGAGACCCAGAGCCTCATTCTGCTCTGACAACACAAACAGAGCTGCTATGACTCTCTCTGACCTAATGACACTGAAGCAAAACAACACTGGTTGCAGATCTCTCTCTTCAGAATGTAAATTTGATAATCATGCATTACAAGTTGTTTAAAATCAAAAGAGCAATGACCGTGTGAGTCAAGCAGGATAGCTTTGAAAGCTGAAAATTTTGCTGCTGTAGTAACCTACTCTTGATTTCATGCATGTTGTTTTTTTCTATGTAAAGGCTTCAGTCGTCCGGTCGAGATCACTGGCAGTAAAGTTAGTGTTTTGTGAATGTTTCAGACATTTTGTTAAGGTGTCAGTATGCTTCAAATGAAGTGACTTTATGATTTTTGAACAGCATCTGAAATCCCCCTCCCCCCACATCTTTCTGCCATGGGAATGGGGTGTGTTTTCATGACTTTCCAAAGCCTGTAAGTTCGCCCACTTCCCCAGATGAGAGACAAAGCAGTTTTAACTTCTCTCTCAAGATCATTTTCCAGTCTTATGTTGCTTCCATCATTTCTCATGTGTACAGTCAAGTTCAACGCAGTGAATGCCCTTGAGGAAATATTGTCTGAAAGTGGCGTCATTATCCCCATGTGAACCCATCGTTTCTTGCCCCTCTCCCTGACGGCAGGTTTTCACCCAGTGTGGCCATTTGGAACAGCTACAGATACTTTTGTTTCAAGCATACTGACATCTTTAGACAATGGACTTTTTTCCATATGACAAATCCTTGGAATTCACCATGTCTAACATTTGTCACTTAAATTTGTGGTTAACATACTACAAATGTAGTGTAAGTAGTAAATAATTAACATGTTTATAATTAATGAATGCACCATTGGAACCTATAAAGACTTAAAATTGGATGTAGGGATAACTCATCTGTTGCAATGGCTTACTGCATAGGCATATAATGTATTACAACTGTCCTTATGCTGAATGGGAAGTGCCTTGAATGCAGACAAAGACCATATACACAGGCATTTCATGCGCCTTGTATGGACAGCTATCAAATATCAAAAAAGCTCTGCGGAAATGCATCCCAAAGAGCATTCAAGATGGATTGAAATCTGATCACTCCAACCACCTCAGAAGGTAATCCATAAATATGATTCAGCTTCAGGCGTATTATCACCACCCTCTGAGCTGGACTAGAGCCAAGCCTGATTTTCAAGTAGTGCGGGAAAACCAAGACAGACTGCAATCAGATTTGTGATCTGGCTTCTGGAGACACATGCAGCATATGTTGCTAAGTGCAAACAAAATGGTATTAAATTGTATCTGGATTTAATCGAGATACAAGAAATTTGTGATTATATGTGTAAATGGGGATAGATGAAGAATAAGCATCATAGTTTACTTAAGGCAAGCAACTACATATGAAGACATTATTATTATGCACTAAGAGTCTTAATGGCTTCGACATGCAGGTCCTAGGTGTTGCATACGGCTGATTTCTAACTTGATTTCTAACTCAATAAAGTATTAAAACCACAGTCTGTAAACCAACATAAGAAACTACTTGGTGTATAAGTATACCATATATACTAAAAATGTCTCCATTTAATTAAAAATCATTATAGGTTTTTATGGCTAATTTAGTTCTAATGAGAACTAAATTTTATTGTCATTATTTTGTCAACCACAGGCTTGAACAATCTATTAACCTTCAATCTGAAAAGTCACAAAACTTTGCTCTAGTTTTATGATGGTGATGATTTTGTAAGAGTAAATGGTTTATATCTCACCTAAGAGCAGAATTCTCCCAGCAGATCTACAACCAGTGTGGCAGTGAGGATTTGACTTTACAGTTAATTACAGCTCATCAGTTTATCATGAATGGAAGAAATAAAAACCACTATGCTCAGACTGAAGAGCAAAAGAGGAGAGAAGTTTGTGACTGGCAGCTGCATAAATAAATCGTCATGTATCCATATAGTAGTAGGAGTATTTATCATTGTCACCATATCATAGTAATGATGTTTTGCCGTGGCAGGAATAAACTTGCAGTGAATGTGTGGCCCCAAAGTTTTGAGACAATGTGAGAGAGTGTGTGTCTCTGTATGTGTCTGTATGTGTGTGGGTGTTTCTGTGCCCTTGTTGGGGTGCGTGTTCGGGAGAGGTTGGGGGATATCAGCTGTTGTACATTCACGGTGAGAGGTTAGGAGGCGCTGTCCTGCCATGGCCTTCACAGGCAGGGGGAGGGGTCAGGTTTAGGGGGGTCATCTGTAGGTGTGTGTTGGTCAACGTGGTTGAAGTTGAAAGGTCATGGCAGGGTGGGATTGTTTCCTCTAGAGAAGGATGCATTTTCCCTTCTCCACCCATGGGTTGTTCTTCATCAGCTCCGGGTTCAAGAAGGGATCCTCTGGGACGCCATCCTCTATCCACTTTACCAAACTTTGAGGAAGAAACAGGGAGAGACATTTTTTGAATTCCAGGGGGAGTTTTTTACCACAAAGCATCCTCTATCCACTTTCCTCTTTTCCATACAAGGCAAGAAAGAGAGGGAGAATCTGAGCAACCAGCAGTTAGTAGTTATATCCACTTCTGCAGCTTTTTGTGTACTTTACTGCAGTTAAAATCACATCCATTAAAAGGAACAAATGTTAATGGTTCTCTATAAACTTTGATACTGTTAAATAACAATTCACAGTCTACATCAGTGATGATTAGATGAGTAATTTCTTCTTACTTTTTGAGCTTCATTGTGAATTTTTCCACTTGCATTAAAGGATTGTTCAATATTTTGGGAAATAAAAGTTTATTCACTGTCTTGGCAAGAGTTGGATGAGAAGTGTAAAACCACTCTCATGTCTGCAGAACAAATATGAAGCCACTGCACAGACAGTGAGCCTAGCTAGAAAACCATAATATATTGCTCTTACACTTTTTTCCACTTCTTCCACATTTTTTTCAAACAAGCAAGACATAACATGTTAAATAGTTAACTTTAGATAGAAACAGACACAGGCTAGCTGGTGATTCTTGATTACCTTTATGCTAAGCTAAGCTAACCTGCTGTCTTGCAATTGAGGAAAAGCAAATAAGTCTATTTCCCAAAATATGAAATAAAAAGTTAAAAATTCTTTAACATGGATAACTTTTGAAAAGAAACAATAACACCCTCTTCCTCTTGCAAATGTAAAGATGAATTTAGCTAATGTTAGCTAACTTTAGATAAGTATTGTTTTGTAACTGATACTGAAACAGTTTGTAGATTCTATGACACTTCATGCTACTCTTACACTAGGTTTTAGCATGTCACAGATTAACATTTAAATAAATGCTATGTGTTTACTAGCTTTACTTTTATGATAAAACCATTCACATTACATAACACATCATGGCAGTAGTATATGTAAGGAAAGATGATGGTGTCAGCAAGCTGACTCAGTAATGCCACATAACACAGCTATCTAACCTTTGCTAACATTACCTGCTATTAACCGCTATAAACTACTGCTCAGACTACAATAAGTAAAAATTCCTGATCATACTAAAATGAACAAAAGCATGTTTTATTGCTGAAGAATTTAATTTTAATCTGTAGGAGGGAGGGATATGTTATTTCTTCCCTCAAAAGTTACATTCTCTCAGCTCAACTTCAGTAACAGTCCTCCTGCTTGACAATGCACACTTTCCATCACTGCTTCTTCTATTTTTCAATAGTTTTTGTTATATTCTTTCAAGCAGGGTTTCAAAACACTGACCCTTAATACTCTGGTAGTCTACATGAAAAACAGCACTAGTCAAAAGACAGTCCGCTCTAGCGGCGCTGATGAAGCCTCAGATGAAGTGTTTCTTCAGAGTTTCCTTGATTGGCCCTTAATCTACTGGCACTGCAGTGAGAGCATTAGACAGACAAAGAGAGTGCTGTACAGAACTTAATGATGGCTGCAGCTTTGCTTAATGATTAGATGTGCCTGTGGCTATGACAGTAGCCTTCAAGGCAGCTTTGGTTAATGAAGTTGTATTGCTGTTTTATCATTGTGCTGGAATGACTAATGCTGTCATAACCAAAATCATTACATTTATTTAATCATTGTATTTATTACAGGGAACAACAATAGATACTTCTTGTCTTTTGCAAGTAGCATTAACTATATTGGTGTGTAACTTAATAAACCACTAAAAGCTCCATAACAAGCAAATAAGTGGACTTAGAGTTGAGATTGTTGCATCAGTTACTTATAATACCGTGCTTAACTTGTTTTTTATGTTTATGTTATTTTTATTTTTATGTCTGCTTAATGTATTTAGCAGAAACAAGGGTATTTTATTTTTGACAACAGAAGTACTTATTGTTCTGTGCAAAGTTGTCTTCTGGGGGCTTGAACTCTGCATAGATGTTTGTAGAGCTATTGCAGATGAACTACTCACTCAGTCACGGTTTTGGAGGACTTCTCTCGTTTGAAGGCCAGTTGGTACTTGAGGCTCTCCACCTCCTTTTTCATCTGGGGCAGGTCCATCTCATCCATGGCTGCAGCTTGATATAGGGCTTTTCTACCTGTACACAGCAGGAGGAGGATAGAGTTATATACAACTCTGCCCTGCAGCAAGAACACGATAAAGTACATCTGATTTATTACTGCTGCTTAGAAATCGCACCTACAGGAGGGGAGAATAGAGGCTGTTAAATTCATAGAGTACAACCAAGTGCTGCCCAAACTGGCAAACCACTTAACACCACAGGATATATTTGTTGGCTTTGTTTGTGTCCTTTGGGCTGCATGTGTCCACTACAGGAAAAGTTTAATAGTTTGATGAATATTCCACATTTAATTAAGTTTTCAACCAACCAACAGTGCAAACTTTGGTCCATTTGTTATATATTCCCACCTGTAGTATGAGAAGTGAGAGTTGGTGATATTCAATACCTGACTGGAGGGAAAGGAGAAAATGTTTTGCTTCTAAACCAAAAAAGAAGAGAAAGGACAACATGTACTTGTGCTACGTCCCATTTCTTCCTATCACACTCAACCCTCCCCTTCCCTGATCCTTGCGTGTGTTTCTGAAATGTAGTGGTGTCTCAACAAAAAACTTCACTCTGTGAGATAAGCATTTAACCCTCCCCTTCCCCTTCACATCCCACTGCATCAAGGACTGTACACAGCCAAAGAAAAAAAAATCTAAAAAAAACAACAACAACAAAAAAACAGTACAAGGCAGTATCATAAACCATGATAAACTTGTTGGTGAAGGTAGTTAGCTAAAGGTATTGGATAAATGGTGCAAAAGCTGTGAATAAATAGATTCTCAAAAAACCCTAAAAGTTGTGGATAAATAGTTGAATTAGCTAAAAGTGGTGGAGTAACACTACAGCTAAAAGTATTGGATAAGTGGTTAAATAGGTAAATGTAGTTACTGAATAAGCAGTTGAAACAGTAAGCTAAAAGCAATTAAAATATCATAGTATCTTATATATTCCATAGTGTATTATGAGTGTATGTTCAGTCAAGAAGGCACAAGAAGACAAGAGACAAGAAGAAGTGGGAGGAAAAAATGGCCTTCACACTTATGTCATTGGTTTTTGTTTCTATTCTACCAGTCTATTCTACTGTAAGTCACGACTGGCATCCTTTTTTAATCAGTTATTTCAGCAGCTCTCTTTTTGGAGGACCATTCCAAACCTTTGATGTAAGTAGAGAGGTTTGGTGAGTAGTGGGACTAATCTAATATGAGGCACAACTGGACACCTAGGCTGGCATGTGAAGCGCATCAAGATAAAGCAATGAAGCCCACTTAGACTTTGGAATTCATATTTGGACAGACAATCTTAAATTTCCTATCTTCAACACCCATTGTTTAGAGGCTCTGTGAGTACATAACATTACAGTTCAGACATGCTTCATGTAATGCTTAAAAAGAGGCTGTGTGTATACTCAGCACATAACAGGCCCTTGCCATTTAATGGCCTCAGTGAAATAAGGGATAAAATAGACACTTGAAAATCTCATGACTGACAGGAAGACTGTTTACAAGGAAGAAGCGAAGACTAGCTAGTATATTTACTCCTGAACAAACTGCATAAGATATTATTAGTATTGACTTGAGTAATATTAAGTTACTTGATACATTTTACTATGTATAGGAAATACCCTCCTCTTTTCGTCAGCACAGGTTTTGTATATGACACTGGCACCTCTCTGATCTTCTGAAGATTATTTTCCATATAAATCTTACACAAAGGTTCTAAAACTATATGCAACTGCAAAATCTGAGCCACCCACGCAGCATAATATGATCAGTTCTCCCTTTCTACAACCTGTAGGGATTAAAGCATTGGTAATATCCACTTTAACAGGTCATATCCATTTCGTTCGCACTGCAAGTTAGTAGGAGGAAACACAATTAGCTGAAGACAAAATCCATCCTATGGAGACACAATCTGACATTTTATCATGTCATATTATATTATCTGTAATTAAAGTTGAATATTAAGTACTGTAAAACAAAATGTACAGGAGATTCAACTGTATCATATAAATTACGTATACTGTTTAGTATGTGTATAGCTGAGAAAATAAATGACGTTTCTGTGGTAGCAGTATTGAAATGTTTTTGTTCTTTTACTTTCACTGTTATTTTGTGCTAAATGTAAGACTTCTATACTTTTTAAATGGTAATGTTATAGAATTAGGAATTGTGAAAACTAAAATCATGATGTGCAGTTATATAAGGTTATTACTGCAGCCTTCTAGTACACTACAACCTTGGGCAAGAGGAAGAAAGACACATGTAACCAGGTCAAAGTCATTGCTAGCTACAGCTAACTGCAGGGCTGCACTGCTATATAAATCCACTGTGGTATCCAGGTTAGCTGTAAAGTGAATTCAGCAACAGAGATGATTCTCAATATCCTTTCAGTATCTTAAAATGCTCATTGCTGATTTAAATTGATTTCTTTCTTTCTTTCTTTCTTTCCTTCTTCTTCACACTCTTTCTTTCCACAAGTGACAGGGATATTTATATCACCCAAAGTATTGTATGGAGCTGGAAACATGGTTTACTCAGCTTACCATCAAGACTGGACACAGGAAGAAGCAGCTAGCGTGATTTTGTCCTAAGTGAAAAAATACACCTATCACCAACTCTTATACTCACTAATTAACATGTTGTATCTTGACTGGGACTATTTCTTGGTGAACAACAGCTGGGTACAGTGACTGTGCTCAGCTTCCTTGTCATTACAATGAGGCTGCCAGATTAGGTACTTTCTTGCCCAAACATAGCTAGCAAAAGTCGCTAGAGCTGGTAGTACTGCACTGACGTATCAGGTAGACTCAGTGGTCATATACATCCAACACTTAACTACCTCTACTGCCATTTTTACATTTCTGTTAATGTTCAGATTTTACATACAAGATGAATAGTGTAAATTCATAAACTTTAGAGATATTGACAGGTGAATATTAAGTTATTTAGACAGGACCTGGCTAGCTGTTTCCCCTTTTCTTAATGCTAAGCTAAAGGCTAGACGTGTCCTGACTCTAGCTACTCAATGCACAGATATGAGTGTGGTGTCAATCTTCTCATCTTACTCTCAAAAAGAAATTGAATAAGTTTTTTTTTTCCCAAAATGTCAAACTATTCTACACAGTACATGTAGAACTTTTTTAGCCTATGCAGACACACATACACATTTAGTTTTGAAGGATTAGTGAAATGGCCATCCCCAGTGTATACTGGTATCTCATATATGTTAGGAACAGAAAATACTTTACAAGATCTCTATATACAAATGATTGATCATTTGAACTGGATTTGAGGGCAAAAAAGTGCCAGTGGCCAACTCTCAAGCAATGTTGTCTTCATTCTCTTCCACTGCGTCTTTTTCTTTGTGTTCCTCCCTCCTGCTCTCTTGCACTCCCCACCCACGCTGTGTGTCCACTATACTCTCTCAATAATACTCTTCCCCTCTTGTGTGTGTACTTGTGTTTGTGTACCCTTGTGTGTGTGCGTGGCTGTGTGAGTCATTTGAGGATTCGGGTGAGCCGAGTGCTTGTCTAGTCTGCACTCAGAATTGATCTCACTGAGGTGCTTCAACACAGAAACAACAATGGTATTTTTAAGGGACATTAAATAATACTTGATATTATGCAATTGTTCTTTATGACAGTTTAGTGAGTGAGGGGGTATTTTGAGGCTGAAAATAGCAGCTCTGAACTGAACAACTACTTCACTGCATGGTCAGGATGCTAATGAATATAAACCATTGCAATACAATGACAATAGGTTGTACTTTTATGTTTAAATGGCTCTTAAACTCTCTACTTCTATTTGTATTGTATCTATGCTTTTATTTTACATAATGTCCCTACAGTCTTTGTAATGTTCCACTCTTTCTTGCAAAGTGTTAAATGAGAATATCAACACCACTATCATGTTCGAACAGTAAATATGAAGCTATAAGGCTACAGCCAGCTGCCAGTTAGCTTAGATTAGCATAAAAATTAGCAATAGCTTGCCTTGCTGGGTCTGTCCATAATGCTAAGATAGCCAGATGCTAGTTGTAGCTTTGTATCATAACCTGAAGAGTAAAAAATGACATGTATGTGGTATATTGTTGTGATTATGTTTCATTTATTTTCAAATTGTGAATTAACATTGACTTTTAGAGGTGCTGGGGGATATCTTTGGGCAGAGCCAGGCTAGCTGTTTCCAGTCCTTATGCTAAGCTAAGCTAAGCTAAGCTAACCATCTGCTACAGACATCAGTCTTCTTACCTATCTCTCGTCAAGAAAGTGAATGAGCGTTTTTCCACTGTCATATCAATGTCAAGCTATTCCTTTGGTATCAAGTGCCTCCAGTGTGAGATGAGCACCATATCAGAAACATGACATAAATGATTAGAGGTATCATATAAACAAATACTGCTATTAATAATTACAGTTTATGCCTTTGGATGAAAAGAACAATATTATTTTATGTACCTGATCATCAAAATTTAAACAACTTCAAGTGATAACAGGCAGTTAATGATTTTTCCCTCCTCAGATTGTGTATAGAGCGTCGGATATAATCAACTATCTGGCTGAACATCTAAAAGCCTTTAAAGTTTAGCTGATTTCAACTACACAACTGTTTTTATTTGAATGTCAGTGTCCCATATGACTGCTATTACTGCTTTATAACAAGTGATTCAAAAAGAGAGACAAGAAAAGGCTGTGGTTCAAAAAATCCAAATCTGTCAAATCAAGACTGGCAGTGTGAAAGACAAAGAGAAAAATGTAAAATGAGTTTGTACGGTGTGTGTATGTGTGTCCTTTAGTGTGTCTGAGGAAAACACCAGGTGCAATATTCACAAGACAATGTGTGCGTGTGTGTGTGTGTGTGTGTGTGTGTGTGTGTGTGTCCTACCAATATTAGACAGACAGAGAGAAACAGGGCGACGGGCAGTTCCTGACTGAGATCAGGTTTCAGCAGCATCCTCCAGAGACGACAGGAGGATTGGATGGTTTCCTCTTTCTAACTCTATCACTCACCATCTCCTTCATCCCCATTTTCATTCTCTACCTCCTTTCTACTCTCACTTCTAGTTGTCTACTCTAGTCATCTGTTTCCCAGCATCTACCTCCCTTCCTCCCTGTCTCATTCTCTTGCTTCTTCTCTGCCGGTGTCTCTGTTTCTCTGCTGTCTTTTTCATTTTTTCTCTACTAATTCATTGTCTTATCTTGGGCCTTTTTTCCATTCTTCTTCTGTCTCTGTCTCTATCTCTCTGAAAGAGGGCTGTACCAAGTTTTGGGGTAGACTGGCCCTAGGTGGTGGGTGATGGGACACTGTTCGCAGCTAGAAATCACTGCATACTTGCCAGAAAATGCTCTAAAAACACACTGTGTGAATCAACTATATTGATTTAATACTATGTAACAGCAGCTGTAGTTTCAGTCTTTCAGCACAAGATAGCAGCCATTAACGGTATATTTAAGACCCCTTAAAAGGGTTCTTGTACATCGAACATTAAAAGGCAGCTGGAGACAATTATAAACCTCTTTATGAAGTTAACATTAGCTTAATTAGCGTATTGCAGCAGACAAATTCTGCTACATTTCAGACAACAGAATCGACTGCTCCCAGCTAGAAATGAGAAGTCTGCTTTTTTCTACTACTGTCAGAAATGGAGAACCCATTGTTTTGAAAATTACAATAAAATTCAAGGATGGAAATGAAATATGCTGTGAAATGCTTTGATCATATATTCAGTGTCAACATTTTGCAACTTCCAAGATGCATTGGTTAAAAATTTTCATCTTTCTTTTTACATTACAATTCCTTCAAAACATATTTGTTGTTGGAAATTATAAAAACTGAATTTGTATGGGATGGGGTTGCATGTTCTGAGTGTCCAGAAAAATGACCAAAACATCTGTGGTCAGAAGCCTGAAGAACCTTTTTACTTATGAGCCCAGTGAATGATTTTCTTGGGAATGGGTGATCTTTTACCATTTTATCCAGTTCTCATTATACTGTACAAGCATGTGGAAACAGAGTCTCCTATAAAACTAGTGTTAAGGTAATGTAAATCCAGATCCAAGTCAAAATGTAAAATTTTCATAAAAGCTTTCAAAAAGAAACAAAAAAATGACATTATTAACAAACAGATGATATTAATTGTGTAATTATACTACTGTAATTACAATATTGGACCTTAAGAAGTAGGTATATGTAGTTAATATACAAGTTAAATTTTTGAAAGTTATGTTTTTCAGCAATGGTGTCCTTCCTTTTTCTCCTCTCACTTATCTATCAACTATACCTTCTCCCCATTCTCTTTACTCCCCATCATTTACCTTCTCTATTTTATTGTCTCCCCCTTCTTCTCAAAATACTGTCGTTTGCTCTATACCCACCCATGTGCATACTGTACAGTATGCCTCCCTCTGTTTATCTTCTACATCTCTGCTACGAGCTAATTAACACCTGAGCAAACATTAGACAACACACAATGTAAACACTTCACTGATAAAAATAGTAAGTCATGAAAAGGCTCTACCATGTGTCTTCCTGTGCGAGGTTTAAATCAAAAAGATGAGTTGAGGCAGGCCGGTTTCCCCTTAGCTGCATCCTTACTTTCTTCCTTTCATTGCTCTGATATCTGTTTTATGTCTCCTGCCTCCTGCTGTCTTCCAAAGATGACTCCTCACTAAGTGCTCCCGGTCCATTTTGAAAAATTTCAAACAGTTAATCCATTACTCCACACATTAGCAACCTTTCTCCCTCCCTCTCTCTCTCTCTCTCTCTCTCTCTCTCTCTCTCTCTATCTGCCCAGCCAGAAGCTTGTCAGTTGTAGTTCTTCGTGATGAAACCATCCAAAATGACACATTATTCCTAAACTAGCAGTCATATATAAAGGTGCTAGTGAAGGATATTAAAACACCAATATATATCAATGACAAATTTATTGCGATCCCTTGATAAAATGACCATAAAACAATCTCATAAAGCCCTGTCTGCTTAGTATCATGGGGAAGACCTTGGCTTCCTCAGAGGTTCTCTCACTGTACTGAGGAGGATAAACATGACACAAGTATCTGGCATTCCACTATATGCCATTAAAAGAAACTAAAAGCTTTGCTTTTTGTGCACACAGGATGTGGTAAGGATGTGTGTTGGCTTTAGCCTGCTGGCTTTTGACTTCCATGTTAATGTGTTCTCTGGACATGTAGATTTACAGAGATACACAGCAGAAATGATCTTGATTGCATCAGTTAAGTTTATATTTAAAAATCAACCTGACTGGTTGTTATTGTTGAGTAATTCCCACAGTTTAAAGTGTTTTTTTGTTTGTTTGTTTTTTTTTGTTTTGTTTTGTTTTTTTGCTGATGATGTAGTTCTGCTGGTTTCATTGAACCGTGACCTTCTGCACGTACACGGCAGTTTGCAGTCAAGCGTGAAATAGAGAGTCAGCACCTTCAAATCTGAGGCCATGGGCACTTTCAGAAAACAGTTATTTGCCCCCTTCAGTTTGCAAACAAACTATTGTCCCAAGTGAGGGAGTCAAACAATTTTGTGATCTTGTTCACAAGACCTAGCTACCTGGACATCAAAACAACGTATAGAAACACACTGCTATCGTTTTTTGCTGTATACAGGCAACACATGTATGTTAAATGTACACTCAGCAGTAAACAGGCTGGTCAGAATCATGAAAGAACCTGCCTGTTTGGGTCCACTGGGTAAACTGGAGCATTGATCAACAGGAAGATCAGTTATGTGGGCATTGTATAGGACCATCACTCGCCTCTGCACAAAAACCTGGCAGATGGAGAATATCTTTGTTTAGCCCAATGCCACCGCAAAGTTGACCCAGATAAGTGGCATAAAATCGATTTATGCTTGGAGGATAAAGTCCTTGATTCACTGTACTCACAACAAATGGGGACAATGAATAACAGACACAGTTACAACACTGTAACTGTGAGTTTGAATGTCTGCCTACTTGAATTGAGCTCATCAGTGTTTTGAGCTAAATGCTAACATCAGCATGCTAACATGTTGATATTAAACAGGTGTAATGTTTACCATGTTCACCATCTCACTATCATTTCAATAAAATCACTAGAATGACACTAGAGGAAAAATCACCATGGTTACAAGGACTCATCGTCTGGGAACCTTGAATGTCCATTCTGAATTTAATGGCAATCCATCCATTAATTCTTGAGATATTTAGTCTGCACCAAAGTGGTGTACCAATCAACCAACAGAGAGACATAGCCATACCTAAAGCCAGCTGCTAGCATGGCTAAAAAGTTAAAGGATTGTTGTTTTTCTGGATCATAGTGTACTGTGTTATGTGCATTCCTCAACTGAGCTGCTGAATCACTGTAGAAATTAATCAGGCTGTGTCTGTGTTTGCACTGAAACAACAGTGCCCCGTGCTTTCCAGCAGATTCACCATAAAACCTGACCTAGAGCCAAAAACTGATTATTAAACACAGTTAGTGTAGAAGCAATGGAAGCTTCCAGTCTTCATGGCAGTGGTCTCATTTTTTCAGTAATATTAATAATTTACTGATGTAAACTTGGTACATCATTACCTATAAACCAGAGCAGTAAAAGGTACTGTAATGTGATGTGTGATCAAAACTAATCTAATTCAGTTCCAGCCTCAGTGTCAGTGTAATAGTTATTTGTAGAGAGTTCAGGACAGCAGTGTGTGGTGTTTGGGTGAGGTTTGGGTGTGTATGCAGTGGTTACTGCGGTGGAAATGGAGCTGTAAGTCTAAACTGGGACACTTTCCATGAAGAGAGGTCAGGTTTGCCTCAAGATTACGCTCAAGTATCATAAAAGTTGTCGAAGTTAATTACATTTTCTTTATTAACATAATGTTTTTGAGAGCTTCTAATCAAATATTTTCTTTCTCTCTACTTAAATGACATTTATGCTGAGTCCAGCAGCTTGGCATATTTTATTACAAGTAATTAACAACTCACAGGGGTTTGGGCCTGTTGTTCAGTCAAAGTGTGGCTCAGCATCCAAAAGGCTGTTGTGTATTTGTGTGGTGCTTTTTAAAGATATGTTTGGGTGGGTGCGTGGAGGGAAAAGTGGGGTGGTTGTTTTAGGGGAGGGTATGTAGGTCGCATGGTGATTTGGGTCAAAAGCATCCAGAGATTAACCTCTACCCCCTGTCTCCTCCGCTGTCTTGCCAGGCTCTAACAGTAATGTACCGTATGTGTGCTTGTGTGTGTGCTTGTCAGTGGAGCAGGTGGCAGTGTGAGGTGAGCTGCTACCAGTGTTTAATGTGTTGAACTGTTCTATCTGCCTCCTGAGATGATAGCTGAAGGTTATACTGGTAAACCAAAGGTGAAAGCGGCATGGACAGGTGAGAGTGAGTGAAAGAGGTAAAGATTAAAAAAAAAGAAGATAAGACAGAGAAGGATAAACAGGAGGTAGAGAGACAGATGAAAGGAAACAGAGTGAGGGACTCTTCTTGCCGCTATAGCTACTGCATTGTAAATAGTGACTAAAAATAGAAAGGAACAGGCAGAGCTCCTCTGACCAGCTGAGAGTGGAGACTAAGAAAGAAAGAAGAGGCGCCTTGCTGTTAAACTGAGGAGGAGATGTTGCTGAGGATAATAAATGCCAGACGCTGACAGACGATGTTTGAGCTTTTACAACCGGGCGATCTGTTTGGCACTTCAATGAGCTCTTAAGCCACCGGGACCAGTCCAGCTGATGCCACACCAGCACGGCCCTGGCTGCAAGGGGAAATGTCCAGTCGATCAGATCTGATCAATAGAGGCCTGAACTGGACTGGATGGAATAAATGTTTGCATGTGTCCGGACACACTAAGGTCAACTATTATGTACCTGCCTCCACTGCTCCCTCATTGTAAGGAGCTCAATCACAGTTCTGAGTGTGCTCGTCCCTCACCGTGTCTGTGGGTGTGTGTAGGTCCCACAGGTGCGAAAAGGTAACAGAGCTAAGGGCGGGGATGGTGAGGTGTAATCTGACTGGGGACCCACACCGGAGTCAGGGATTGATTACTGAATTTTCCTATGATGTACAGGCTCAGGGGTCCCTGGACTAGAGTCTGTGTGTGTGAAGTGACTGTTAGTGTTTCTTGTTGGAAAGTCACTCAGGTGAGCACAGAGAAACAATGGCTACAAGGAGACACACAGCAGTTACAAAGAGACACAAAACAGCCACAAAGAGACACAAAATGACAACAAAGAGAAAAAATCAACTACAAAGAAATGCAAAACAACCACAGAGAGAAGCTAAATGACTACAAAGAGATGTACAGCGCTAACAAAGAGATGTAGAACAAACACAAAGAGGTGCAAATGGATGGAGAACAACACCAATGACACACAACACAGCCACAAAGAGGCAATGAACTATTTTGTGGTCATATCACCTATTTAAATCTGTTAAATCAGTTTTGTCTCATTTGTGACACCACATAAACAATGTAGCCATCAATAATGTACTGTTTAATATTGCCAAGAAACAGGGCTTTACATTTGAGCCTTGACAGAGTTTTACTCATTTTACAGATGTACCTCCCTGTCTTTAAAAACGAGCCACAGTCTACAAGCAGAGTCTCCCCTTAAAACGGGGTCAGGCGAGGCCAGAGAAAGAGACGAGAGAAAAAAGAGGGGGAGGAAGTGCAGAGGAGAAATGTAAGTTTTATGTAATATTCGTGGGTTCCACATGGTCCGGTTTTGAGGTGTGTGTGCTGGGGAGCTGGAGGCGGGAAATCGTCCACCTAGATTGTTACACTATGGGAAGTACAATTAAATTAAAATAAACTACTGATCGTTTTTGCCTCTAATAACTGGCATCGAGCAACCCCGCACTGTATATTATGCAAACTCTTTTTTGCTGCAGAAAGGCCTGTAATATGCTAATAAAGACCCCACTGTGTTGGCACAACATGCACCTTGAATGACTGTAATTGTATAATGTGGCTAACGGAGACAGTCGCATCTCTTACCTCACTGATGTGCCGCTGGAGGCTGTTGCTCTTTCCAAGTCTGACCGGTGCAGTTAAACCGGAGGGAGGGCAGAGAAGACAGCTGGACACGGACAGAGGATTTTATTACCCAGCTGTACAACAGATAACAGCAGACTTAATGTCCATAGACTTTGTTTATCTCAGGGAGGCGGTGAGCACTCTCGGCATCCACTGGAAAAGATCAAGGATAAAATCCGCAGTCTCCGGAGTAAAACAGACGATGACGACCAGTCTGAGACTGTCTGGAGCGCTGGAGAGGACTCTTCTTAACCGGCGGTGAGCCCGGTAGTCCGGTTTGTTGTAGCTGCTGAAGCTGCCCGTGAATGAAGGGGTGGGAGGTGGGGGCAGAAATCACGAAGCGGACAACTTAACTAGCTTGGTCCGGTGAGCGCTCCGCTCTGCTATTCACTGGCCGCTTCTCTGTTGGGATCCTCCTATATGAGCGCCCGTGCGTGCGTGCATGTGTGTGTGTGTGTGTGTGTGTGTGTGCGCGCGCGTATGGAGAGAGAGAGACAGAGAGAGAGAGAGAGAGAGAGCTCTCTGAGGGTGCGTTTAGAGAGTTGACCAAGCGAGGCGGAGTGAGGGGGGTGTTTAAGCAGGTACCACAGCACCATAGTCAAGGAAGCAAAGACTTCAACCTGTCCTCACTTTCTCTCTCTCTCTCTCTCTCTCTCTCTGTGTGTGTGTGGATGTGTGGACCCTTTTTCGCCCCCATTGCCAGACTCTGGATTTCTGCCCTAATATGGCCACTTATAGCTCCATCTGCAAAAGGCAGATTTAGGTTCCAGCTGAGGGGAAAAAACATATTTGGGTCTGTTTTATTGCACATACGAGAAATACTGCATTGGGGCTGAGAGACCACAGGGGAAGAGCTGAAGCTTGTTGATTGATTGATTGAGTGATTGATTATACATGTCATGTGTACAGTTTATAACCAGTTTGTTTATATATATATGTCTATATAACGTCTGAATTACATTAAGTCTATAATGACCTTGTCAAGCATTTGTTAGAACACATTTTGAGAGGTTTTATCTTTGTTTATTTGTTTAATGCAAACTGCTCTATCACCCTCTACCATAAGACTTTTTGTTGTTTTTAGATGTGTTTTTTTATGTATTCATCTTGTCAATAAAAACATTTGTAATAAACATCCTCTATTTCAATGTAATGAAGAAAATCTACGAGTGTTGAGTACACTTTTAACACAACCATTTGGTAGAGAGTTTCTAGAACCGTGAAAGGGTTCACATAATATCAGGTGTCACTGGTTCAGCCTGTATGGTGCATAATGATTTTGTTTTCTATTGAAATTTCAATGCAAACACATGCAAATGCACTTTTCATCTCCAGCAGCACACAGGTCATTCATTTTCATCTTTTCAGTTGTCCTGTTGAGAGGGGAAATGCTTGATTCAAAAACTGCACATGGAAGAATGGATGGCAGCTGCTCAACATTCACAGCTGAAACCCCAGAAATAGCTGAAATCCTGACATGAAGGGTCAGATAAAGTGCAATTACTGAATGAAGTTCAAGTGTCAGTTGGAGTGTAAACACTGAATGAAACTGAAATGTGGATTTAATTGTAATAACTTAACAAAGATTAAATGTCATTTTAAACATCAACATTGCATGACGTTGTAGCATCAGGTGCTGCAAAGAAATGAAGATTCAGTGGAAGCTCAAACATTGAAAAGAGCTGGAAGTGTCAGTTAAGGTGGAAGTCCTGAAAGATATTCATGTTATTTCAAGTGCATAAACTGAGAGACGATGGTGTTGGCTGAAGTGGATGTGTTGAAAGCAGTTTTCAACAACAGCACTGATGGCAGTTTGTTTGTGACAAACAGATAGATAACATGAGTTGTAATAGCTGCCGTGGATGAATAAAGGAACCTGCAGAAATTCAAACAAGAAACCTGAGAAAAGACACAACAGCACAGATTTTTAGGAGCTACACTGTAAAAACATAGCGTTAAAACAAAACAGCTATACAGCAGATCTCACTGTAAATCACATTTATGAATGTGAAAACAAGTCCAAAGTGAGACTTCACTGACTGCTGCATCTA
Source organism: Lates calcarifer (assembly GCF_001640805.2). Taxonomy (NCBI): domain Eukaryota; kingdom Metazoa; phylum Chordata; class Actinopteri; family Centropomidae; genus Lates; species Lates calcarifer. The sequence continues at coordinate 18,949,844 of NC_066843.1, forward strand.
TGCTGTCTTCAGATTTTGCATTCAGAGTGGAGCAGCAGTCCTTCCTGGTATAGTCAGTGCTGATATCCACTCCTGGCTATCAGCAAACTGTTATACAGATAACAGTCCAGTCCAGACAGCCCTCCTGAGCAGCACTCCATTCCCTCTACGATAACATCACACTAAATGACTTTCAGCCCAGTGTTTCTCCTAAACTGGCCATCTCAAAATGAATCAGCAGATTTGAATGAGTTGGCACCATCTGTCAGCAGATGTCTTGTAATATGAGACAGGACCCAAGACTCATATTTAATGTCTCTAAATAAGATGATGATTTGCTCTGGATTCAAAGGTTCAAAGATTTACACAGTGCCAGGTTTTAAAGGAATACAGTCATTTGATGTTTTAGGAAATAAGTTTATTCACTCAAAAATTAGGCAAGAAGATCCATACTACTCTCATGTCTGTGTGGTAAATATGTAGCTGTAGCAAGTAGCCAGTTAGTTTAGCTTAGCATAAAAACTGACACCAGGGGTATAGAACTAATATGACGCTTTCCAAAGGTAACAAAATGCCTACGAGCAAAGCTCACTAACATGTTATATCTCTCTGGTTTAATCCAAAGTCAACCCAAAGTATAAAAACAAAAATTAGCACTGAAGTCTCTGCTGGTTGCCTGGCAACTGATCCCAACCAAGAAATAGTCTGGCACGTACTGTTTGAATAGTCTTTTTTAGACTTTGGTTTTTAAACTAATTAAAAAATCAAGATATGACATGTTAAGAGGTCCTGGTGGTGGATTTTGTTACCTACCTACTGCAGACTTATGTGACTATTCCGAGGACTAATATTCGGGTCAATCCAGGCATGGATCAGTAAGGCAAAAATAAAGGTGATCAAAATCTGATCCTTTCTTTTGTACACTCATCTGTGTTTTGTCCATCTCAGCCTGCTACTGTTACAGCACACCACTCTCCTTAATGACAGTCAGGCTCCATGGTGTGAGCATTTTGCTGGGAGTGAAAATTAAGAGGTGACTGATTCTGTTCTGACAAACAAGTTGGCAAAACACAAGGATTTTCTAAGTTCGTATTATAATAAAGCTGTTATCTCTTCTCTATCATTAGCAAAGATTGGGGCAGATAACAGTCAGGTAGCAGTTTCAGTTAGATACGGATTTTGAAGTATCTGGTAAACAATATATTTGCAGAATTTAGCAGGCTAAAGCTGATAATATTTAGGTAAATACAGTATAAACATCAGATGGGATTCATTACTACTGACAGAACCCAGTTAGCTCTTTTCCCATTTCCAGTCTTTATGCTAAGCTAAGCTAACCAGCTGCTGGCCCTAGTTTAATATTTACCTTCCTGACATGAGCATGGTATCAGTCTTCTCACCTAACTCTCAGCCACAAAGCAAATACAAGTGTATTTCTCAAAATGTTTAGCTATTAATTTAAATGTCCTGTACATTCTTTGGGACATATACACTGAAATGCATGGTTCAAGTGTACCTCTCATGTCTAAGGAGCACATTCAGCATTAAATTGGTTTGGTTGATCCCATCACAAATCAGCACTAATAATAAAATAAGGATGACCTGGTTTACTCGCATCTCTGTGTTTTTGAGTCTGTATGACAGGAAAGAGTCTGACAGCCGGTTCATTACCATCACTGAGCTCCACCATGTTCACATTCACATCCAGACATGTAATATGACGTCCCAAGACACTGATCTGGTTGCAGTCCATCAGTTTCTTCACGCAGTAAGGGGCACCCTCCCCCAGTCTTCATGCTAATGGCTGAAGTTAAGGGAGTGTCATTATTGTACTACTAATGTACTGTCAGGACTAGGTTAAGTTTCCACATGACCATTTGTTTGTGTTGTGGAGAGTAAATCCAGGATGAAAGATGCTAAACTAGGGCTGGGGGAGGTGAAGACGGAAAAATTAGAAAATGGTTATCATACACCCTCCTCTCCCCCCACTTTAACAGATATTACACTTTGCAGGCTCCATTTAGAGCTGTGACCGTCTCAGAGAGTGGAGATACCAGGATACTGGCTAGATGGAATTAGTCCCTTTCACCTCTCAGGGTCATGGTCTGCCACTCTTTAAAGTCTCTCTGGAAAAAAAAAAAACAATCCTTTTCCATTGGATGGCAGATGATGTACCTGCCATCACTGTGCTTCTGGAGCCAGAGTGCACGCTAGAAGCAGAGGCGGTCAACCACTTACACAGAAGGTGTGAAATGACTGGGAAATTGGCTATCTCACTGTCCTAGAAAAACCTTGAAGTGTTTTTTTTTTCCCCCTTGGCTCTCTATTGATTCAGAAGGTCAGCTAAAGAGCTGCGCTGTTCATATTCACATGTACCTATGTTACATTCATGCCATGTCAGCAGAATGGGAAAAGCAAGAATATGACAAATGGTTAAGACTTGGAGCTGTTCACATTAAATACATACTGATGCGTTCATTGTTCTAAATGACACTGAAGATCAAGTAATTGGACACTGGAGTTGCTGCAAAACCATAATCAATTACCCAAACCTTTTCAGTGTTTAATCGGTTGTTTACAGTAAATCCAATACTCCTGTGTTGGCATTTAGCTATTATCACCAGTTTGTTTTACAGTGGTGACAGAGAGTGGCAGAGATTTTTCTACAAAATAAATGCAAAAGTGTGGCAGTAGCTGCTGACTGTGGATGCTGCTACTTTTAAAAGATCTTAAAGAGTGACTCATCATTAATTCTACCATTTATATGGACTTTTCAATATGAATGATCCAATCTTTAACATTGACTCTTCAAATTGGAGATAAGCTCATCAACTGCCTGTGCAGTGTAGTTGTCTGTAGTCTTTTGAAACAATGTTGATGAGAGCTGTGAGACTGAACTAAAATTCACACTAAAACAAAAACAATAAGTTGAAATTTGTAAAATGCCTCTCAAAGCTGAAGGGACCTGCAGTTGATAATTCTCTGTAAGTTTGTCTCTACACACACTTGGAAACTCCCTCCTTCACACCCTTACAATGTTGAATAGGGGGCATCTGTGTCAACCAACAAAATTTCATGGCAACCCATCTAATAGTTGTTGAAATTCTTCTGTCTGGTCCACAGTGTTTGACTAGCCAATCAACTGACACTAGCATTCATAGAGCCACATAGCTAGCATGGCTAAAAATATTGATTAGTGCAGCTTAAATGTTTTTCTGTACTGATTATACCACTTTCACAGTATTCACTATAACCAGTTATAGTATTCAGCATATGTCATAAAATAATAGCTCTCTCATGTCTTGTTTCATGATATAGATATACAGATCATACCTGCATTACAAGTATTCTGTGTATTCCTGACAGAAATATCAAGTAAAGGTTTTGATCAAATCTATTTTTAATTAAATCACATAAGTTCTATGACAGAAGATGATATTCTACTTATTTTTGCTAGATATAAGTTATATAAGATATAAGTTAGTACATCCAAGTGAATAGATGCAATATATTTCTGTAAATGCACTTTGTTGTGAAAAAAAAAGGATTTTTCATATAATTAGCCTTATTGATCATAAAAACAGACATTTTTATGGCTGACACATTGACTTATCATTGCAGGAAAAGCAAAACTTACTATTAATATCAGGTCTGTTCTGTTTAAGGCGGCCTCTTTTCCACACAGAGGGCTTTAGAAACACCTTTTGGGTTTAGGCTTTTGACAAGCTGTTAGGTTGGTAACCCTGGAAGTCCCCATGATTTCACCCATTCCCATTAATCTGATGTCATCTATGGTGTGACATATTTGATGAACCCTCACAGCCAGTAAAGAGGGTTTGGATTAGATTAGATTACAGCTCTTTGTGTAAATGTGCTGTGAGACTGCATACTATGTCCTGTATGTGTGTGCTTTTGGTGTGTTGAGGATTAGACATCTTTCAGCAGATTACTGATCCTCCATTAGAGAAAGTCTGATGGTTTATATATATATATATATATATATATGTGTGTGTGTGTGTGTGTGTTCTAGGAAATGCACTTAAAGGGACAATTCAACATTTTATTTGCTTTCTTATTGAGAGTTAATTGGGAAAATTGATACCACTCTCGTGTCTTTACAGTAAATATTGAGCAAAAGCCATCAGCTGATTAGCTTAGCTTAGCTTGGAAACAGGGGGGAAAGACTTAGCCTGGCTCTGTTCAAAGATACAAATAAAAAAATAAAAATCTGCCTACCAACACCTCTAAAGCTCAATTAACATGTTATATCTTTTTTTGTTTGTTTGTTTGTTTGTTTGTTTCACCTCCAAACAGACCCAGTTATTTACCCCTGTTTCCAGTCTTTTGTGCTAAGATAAGCTAGGTAATTGGCTGCTGGTGGTGGCTTCATATTCATGTGTTACATTTTGTATTTTCCAAAATATGAGATTACTGACTGTGACATTATGTTGGGCTGGGTCAAATGTCAAACTCCATACAAATGAGAAAGACCACTTCACTGAATTATTGACTTTCAGTGAAACTCAAGCTGAAGGTTCCCTTTCCCTGTCAATATGGATGTTACATCATTGTTTTTTTCTTCTTTTGGTGGCACTCCTTCCTCTTGGTTTTCTCTTCAAATAGTTTTCTCTTCATTATTGTAAACTGTAAGTCTACATCAGATTCAATCAGAAAAGTGCAGGATTTGATCAAATCCTCAGATTTTTTAACAAGTAATTCCCATAATACTTCACCTTTATTCATCTAGATTTATTCACAGCCAAAAATGTTTTTACATTACATCAGTTTCACTTTGACTCTTGCCATTATGACTAAAAGGAAAAGGTTATATTCGAGATTTAGCTGTCAATATTTCTCAGCGGCGGGTTAATCGCCTCTGCTTGCGTGCAGAAAGGTGGAGCATACTGTAGTTAAAACTGGAAAACACACACACACACACACACACACAGATGGGACAGCAGTGGTGTTGATGTGAGCACCAGCAGCACTTAGAGACAGGGTCTTACTCAGCACTGATCATTAATTCATAATGCACATCTTAGATGAAAGCTCAGACCAGAAACCTCAGCTTTACATTACTGAAAAGACTAACAGAGATAGATGGGTGTAAAAGAAAGACAAAATGACGGATGGGTTCATTTGGACCAGTGAATGACTAAGAAAGAGAGGAATGCCTGTATGGTTCTTGTTCTGTTTCTAAAAACAGCCTCTCTTCCATATCATGATCCGTAAAGGGAATATTCCATTCCCGCTTTAAGCCTTTCTCATGTTTCCTCTCTGCACTAAAACTTAAAACTCCCCTGCCCTCAGCTCATATCAGCTAACACTCAAAAAAAGTTTTCATCTCAAAAAAACAAAACAAAAATGGTCCTAGTTTGATGAGCAACGTTTGACAAAAATGATATTTTTGCCCAATCTTTGTTAGCCTGTCTTGTTAGTGTGTCTCACTATGAATAGACTCGGAGACAACAATCAATGGAATTAAATGAGCATGGCACATAATACCCAGCTGTTAATATGTTTACAATATAAAAATGGAACCTTTATGAAAATAGATTAAATCACACTCTCTTTTTTCCCCTCACCCACATCCTCTGCCCCCTCTGCCCCCCACCCACTCCTGCATTATGTGTGCCTGGATGTCTCTCTGTAATCCAGTGTGTCTCTTTGTGGCTGTACAGCATGTGGCTCAGCTGCACTTTGGCCCCTAATGGACCCAGTCAATGGGGAGAATTGCCACCCTGCTGTCCCTATCCAGGTCAAGTGTGTGCATGTAAGTGTGTGTGTGTGTGTGTGTGTGTGTGTGTGCGTGTGTGTGTGTGTGTGTGTTGCTGCCTTGTCCATTCTTTGTACTCTTTGTTTGTATGTGTACTCAGTGGAAGAGTCACACATGAGTGTGGTAAGTATTTATGTAAGGGTGCAAAATCATATATAATTAAATTTCCAAGTGTGGTTAAATTGTCTTTTTTATACACTTTTATCCAACTTCCAATGGCTTGGCACTTTGTTGTGTTTGTGTACTGTTACAAAATAGAATATATTTTTGTTTGACTTGTTTTTAAGTGGAGGTCACACTCAAAGAATCTGTATTTGTTGCATCATTTTTAATGTTATGTAGCTTCAAATTTAAAAAAAAAAAAATCCATTTGTAAGTGCTGAGTGCCAACTCAGTGACACCTGTATACACTGAAACTGAACATGTGCATATGTTCAGTCAGAAATTGCCCTTAAACACCTCAAATATTAATTTTCTTCTTGATAAAATTAAAGATGCTACATGCAAGTTTGTTATATCCAGCATTAACAGCTATTTACTAACCACTCTAAGAGCTGTCTAAAGGGGTGGAAATAGTCAGCAGTGATAATTCTTGTTTTGTTTTGTCTCGTAATACCACTTTGTTAAAGTGAGTCACTGTAGCATCCAGTTAGCCCCCAGTTCAACATACGAGGACAAAGAGGTGGTGCTGCCCAAAGAGCTCTTCGTAAGGAAGCAGCCATTAATGCTAATGTTGGCTGTGTATCCATAGTAAAAATTTACATATAGCATTTTTAAGTATGCATGGCTAAATAAGCAAGTTTAAGTTAAAATTCAGAAAACAGTAAAAAAAAGTATTATTTATTTATCAGCTGACCTGCGTCATTACGACTGTGCAGGTGTGGTGTGTTCACATTGGGCCTGGCAACATAAACAACACTTTTACATATAATAATTATATCATACCTTATGACCAAAATGATTAATGTGTAGCTTGAATAAGGCCTATAATTTGTAATGGGTTTGTTAACTGTCTGAAAATCTCAGTATGCAGAACATTTTCAAACTGAAATTTTTGGCATTTGAATCTAGTCCTCTACTCCTTCCAGAAAAAAGAAAAAGACAAAAAAAAAAAAAACCCTCCACCAACAATGACTTAACTTTCTTATCCCTGCAACCACTAAGCACTGTGTGACATTAAGAGTCAGAAAATTGTATAATCTGATTTGCTCTGAGGAAAGATGCAACAAAACACCCCTTCAAGTCAGAAATTCTATCATTCATTTGTGTAATTCATACCTTATACTGTACTATGTCAGTACACAGTTGCAGTTTTTGCATGGTGTGAGCTTTTATTTGTTTTAGTTTTTTTTTTTTTTTTTTTTGGGGGGGGGGGGGCAGAACCAACAGACATATTTATGCACTCAAATAAAATATAAATGTAGTGCACTATATGGTAAAGAGGTGTGTGTGAGAAAGAGAGAGAGAGAGAGAAAGAGATTTCAGATTTAGCCCATGTTAGCTCATAAACATACAGTAGTGGAGCATTAGGCAGCTAAAGTGTGAGATGTTATTCTGTAAATGTTGTTCTGAAAATGTTGTGGACTACATTACACCTTACATCACACTTTACAGAGGCATTTTTGGACACAGCCTTTGTCTGTCTGTTGTTTGGTGCTATGTAGGTAATGTAGGTAAAATGTACTGTTGGTTTAGTGAGCTTATTTGCAGAAAACAACACCAAAAGAGGGAACAAAACTGTAAAGCTGCAGAACATAAATACACAACAATGAGTTTAAAGATGCTAAAATGCTCTGTAGAGCTGGGTGTCGGTGACAGTTCTCTGTGGGTTTGTCAGTGATTGATTCCTGTCACATACAAGTGTGTAATCAATTGCAGGTACACAGTACGAATATTGATTAAAGCTGTTTTAATATGTAAAGTTGCACCTATGTGTTGTAATATTAGAAAAAGAGGGTGATCAAGCACAGCTCAAAGAAATGTTTTACTTTTGAATTTCACAGATCAACTTTTTCACACATCTTTGTGTTTTTGAGGATTAACAACTGCCAAGTGCAAAGTTTTCTGCCCCAAGTTCACATTAAGAGAGGTTGTGGTCAAATTGCTGTATACAAAAACTGAGGATACTGGTTGACTTGTATATGTATGGTATGTTTGTGTGTGAGAGAGACAGAATGTATTCAGTCAGCTGTTTCTTCTTATTATAAAATAAATCACAGTTGCTATGACTCATTTTAATGTCACATTCAAAGCGTGTTTATGATTGAGAGGGAGCACGATGGAGCTGTGTGCACACTGTCAGCTGTTATAGACGTGGTCATCTGCACAGAAGGAGACAAATGTTTTGTGAATGAAGACTGAACCGACGTGACACAATGAAACATTTTGTAATTGCACATTCAGAGAGACTGGCAGAGATATTGTGTACACACTGTCAGCTGTTTGAGGCGTCTTATTAGCATGAAAGGAGAGACAGCTTTTTGAAAATTAAGCTGAATCACTCTCTGTGGACTTGAGAGCCTGCTCTGCTGCTGTGATCGCCTTTAAAACAGTGTAGCAACCCGTCGAAAACATCTGCATCCAAGAGACAGAGGAGGGCTGTCTGCATGTGTGTGTGTCAGTGTTCAAGTTGGTAGTGTGTGTGTCTGAGTGTGTGCTGGGGGGGGGGTATTTTCTGTGCTGTGACACACAAAGAAGATAAAACTACTAATGGCCTGGGCTTCCTCTAATGGAACAATCAACAAAGCTGCATTCAAAACATCTCTTATTCATGGCTGCATTACAGCATTCAGGCCTGGTCTTTCTGTCTTTCTATTTACAGCTCCCTCTCCCTGTACATGTGGGCATCTATTCACATGCACCTACTGTTTCCAGGCTGCAGAGCTGCACTGCTCAGCCCCCTGTGTGATAATAAAAGATCCACTCTCCTTCTTCAGTGTCCAGCAGCGTGTCTCTTCCCTGCTCCTCTTCCCACAGATATCATCATATCACACTGCTATGAAAGTTAACAGAGGTTAAGCTTCTATTGATGTCCTGGCATTTTCAGCACTCTAAATATGTAATGCTTCCTGGGCTATGGTTGTGAAACATTTTGTATAACAATTTTGTATCATGTTTAACAGTATAAAAAAGTATTCATCTAAAATGTATTATTTTAGTCAGTACATTTAATTGAGTGTTGAATTTAGCTACAATTTTGAAGTACTCTACCGTAGTGTTTCCATTTAACGCTACTTTGTATTTCTGCTACATATAGTTACTAGTTATTTTTCATTACATTTTACATTTAAAAAAATATTTGATACGTTTATAAAATGCAGTGCATTGTTAAAGATTAAAGCAGTGGTTCCCAACTTCCTGGCCTCTGATCCCTTATTAAAATGACTGTGTCCAGTTGGGGTCCCTTGTTACGTTTCAGTTGAGTTGTTATCAGTTCAATCAGAGACATTTTCCCTTTAACATTTTAGATGGTGTCATTTAAATAACTTGTGAAGACCTGAGGAGGATTTTTAAAAAGATTTATCTTGTCAGGCCCCTGAGTTGAGTACCACCAGGGTGAACCTAACTGTATGTAAAGAAGTTAACACAAGCGCCACATTAAAAAGCAGTACGCTAATAATGTCATTAGATTGCCATCTGCCATTTTTCTGTGTAACAGCTACTTTAACTGTGATTCTTTAAGTACATTTAGCTGATAATACATGTGTTAATACTTGAGGACTAACTGTGTGGAGTATTTGTAGGTTAATGCATTAGTAATTTTGTCTAAGTAAAGGATCTAAATATGTCTCCTACAAATGACTTTGGTTACACTCTTTGTACCTCAGTGTGTATACATGTGTACACTATGTATCACTGTATGTATTAAAGGCCCCAGCACACCCACACAGGTGTTTTGAATCATCCTGTTTGATTAGACTTCTGTTCAGGTTGAACAATGCACTAATAAGAATGATATAAGTGTAATTTATCCCACTTAACAAAGTCACATCCACATAGTCCAGTCAGGTTTAACCAGTGAAAATAGTTAAAATAACCTGGTTTTCTATGGGCTGTGCAGGGCTTTTAAATATGATTCATGTTTACATGGGTCTTTCTCAAAGCAGACACTTTGACTTGTTATAGCAGGAAAAGCAGCAGTGTTACTAATAACAGTATGGCTTCTGTGAAAATGCCTTGGCCCATTACATTATATATTAGCTGTGGTAACAGTAAATACATTGTTAAATTTAAGCCACTGTGAATGGAAATTCTGTATCGGTATCGATCTTAGGCTGTCATCTCTCTCTCTCTCTCTCTCTCTCTCTCTCTCTGTTTTTTTTTTTTTTTTTAAAAGAGACATAAGCTATCATAAAGAGAGTGCTCTAGCTCAATGCTGTCTACATCTAGATAAGCAGCGCCCTCTTCTGGTGATAACAAGGTGTCAGAAAAAAGTCTATAATGTGTACTGTTATACTTTTTTCACATCAGGAAGTATCTGGATCCTGCATAGCAGTTTGTTCTATTTTACACTATTCTGTTTTGATACTTGCACAGACACACACATGTTCTGACACTTTTCTTGTCATTTGCTCATGTCATTCAAGAAGTATGTTATTTTAAGTAAGCATAACATTTTGTTGTATCTTGCTAAATCTGCTCTAAGTTAAATGTGTTGTTTCACAGCTATTGCGTCAAGCGGCAATTCAGAAATAAATGTGTGGTAACTTGGCAAGCCGCCTTCCCCCACAGGAAGATTACGGAGTGGGGAAAACACTCAGAGTCAAAAACAGAGTGACTTGATTTGCTAAGTGCAATAAATGCAGTGAATTTATCTAAATGGTAAGGGTGTGGAGATGTCATCAGATTATAAAATGACACACTATTCTAAATGCTCAGGGAGATGTGAATCCCATATCGTGCAAGTTTCCCTTAAATATGTGAATAATATTTTTATATGGCCTGTCTGGGGTTTACAGCGAGTAAAACTATCACAGTAAAAAGTCATAGTATGTGCCATAGAATTTTACTTTTAGAATATGGCAGTATAATATTGACCTCTCTGATGAGGAAGGATATAACAATTTCTTCTATGAGCTTCAATGGAACACCATTAATTAAATATGTTGTACAACTTGTCTCCTGTACTGGAGAAGAGTTGTGCAAAATTAACTTACCTGAAGAAGAAATACACACATCAAATGTTTGCTGAATAGTGGCCTACCTCAAACTCAAAGTTCAACAACTCTGCTAAAGACATTACACCTCAGCTCCCTTGAACACTCAAAAATCTTTCACCCATCTCTCTCTTCTAGTCCCCTGAACCTGCATTACCGTTTCCCACAGATGTGCATTAGATTTCCAAACATTAAGAATTATTATGTGCAAACTTGCTCCTTAAGTTCAAGTTTTGGTTTGTTCTGTATTGCTGAAGTAGGTTGTATGTGTATTGTCTACTGTAAAACTACTACTACTTAAAAGTTCATCTAAATTGCTGTGTGCAATTGTGCATACAATAATCTTATCACAGGAAACTTGTAAGCATCTATAACCATTGCATAGTGTTTTACCTGAGAGTAAACGTATACTATTTTCAATGAAAATGGCAACATAAATAACAATCATGGGCGGTATATGTATGTAATGCAGTATTACTATAACCTCCTTATACAGAAAGAATAGTGTGACATAAATCCCTATGATTTCCTTTTGTCTTTTGATATTGGTGTTACAATGATATGTTTCATATATGCATGCAGCAGCATGGTACAGTATTTCAGTTTCTCAGTGATGTTGGCCAGGATCTCTGCACATCACACCACCATACACGTGCGTTCACCGTAAAACGTGATGGTGGCCGTCGCATGATGGCTCGGTCGCTGCAGGAACCAATAACAAGCGGAAACGGAGATAATGTGGATATATTTGGGAATAGTGCGCTTTTCAGTTGGTTTGCGGAATTTACTGACAGCGCCGAGTCCAATGGCAGCTCTGCGAAGTGGATTGTGGGTAGCGTAGTCCGACAGTGAAGAACGGGTCCCTCATTATGAGACGGTGGCACACGACGTACTACATCTCCCACAACACATTGCGGCAGTTGAGCTGTGTGTATGTGAGGCAGAGGCAGAGAGAGAGGAAGATTTAGGAATTCGTCTGCAGTCTATGAGCTGCGCTGTCGCAAAAAATAATGGTAAGTCCTTAAACTAAAACCAAGCGATTTCTTAACACGATAGTCTTCCTTACGACAAAATGACACAGGCTTTCCGTCGGTGGTTAGCAGAGTTTGCCAAAGACCGTTAGTAGCAGTGATTGCTAATAGAACATGTAACATTAGCTAAGTTAAGCTAGCAAACAAGCCACTCTAGCTTGCTAGTTATGGCAGTTTTAGATGGTTGTTAACAAGATGATGGTTGATAAGAAACAGCGATGTGAGCTGTCGTTAATTGTGGATAACGCGCGTTTAACTGTTACGTTTGTGTTTTTATGTTTGAACATTTAGCCACCTAGCTGTCAGTAATCAACTTTAGTTCGTTGTGTGTGTGTGAGTGTGTCTGTGTGCTTGTGTGTATCTGTGTTCCGCCCCCCTTTTCTGTGTCGAGGCTCCCCTTTACGGGAATCTCCTGGCTTGTGAAAAGAGACAGTGATGCTGGTTGGAGCGGATTAGAGGTCCTGGATAGTTTCACTGGCAGATTCTGCAGCCTGTTACCATATGAGCTGACAATCCGCATACCTTTCCGTTTACATCAGTATCTAGTTGTCCGGGTCGCTGTTTTTTTTTTTTTTTTTTTTGGGTGGGTGGGAGGTGGGGGTTATTCCCCTCTCTCTTCACTCCCTCTCTGGCTCTCAGCCCTCCACTGTGTGTTTGAGGGTTTGCAGATGTTGGTCGCTTTTATAAGGCTCCCACATTGAAGTGTTGATAAAAGTTGGGGTCAGTGGTGCCTTGAGTCAGACAGCTGTTGTGTTATTTTTCCTGTATTTTCAACTGTGTGTCCGTCTCTGGAGGATCAGTAACCTCAGTAAGGAAACATCAGTGCATTATCTGTGTAGTACATGTTGAGTATATGTACATTTTTACTATGTAGGATTTAAAATGAAAAACTGTTATTTCTCAATGTTGAACTTCCTGTATTTTGCTTTTGCTGCTTGCTGAAATTTTGCTCCCTTTTGCATTGTACATATTATTGGTGCCCTGGTCCACCCTAAGTGTCAATTTTTATGCCTCATATGTATCTGAATTAATCTACATAGTGAACACTGGCCAGGGATTTGCTGATAGCAAAAAACGAATTGTATTTAATGTAGATTGTTCACATCATGATAGATACCTAATTATCTAAATAAGGTCATATCCAATACAGTGCATACTCAGTATTCATGTATCTAATATGTCGCTGACATGTCTGTTATACTTTTCTATACCATGCTACTACAAGCTGTAATACAAGTAATGTTTTGACCCGCCTACTTAGAGATTTTTTTGTAGTGAATTCTGTAAATGACTGACTTGCTGACTGATTTACTGAAATTTAAACTTCCTATATTCAGCCATTGTCAACTGAATTTGTGCTTGGAGTATCACTTTGTTTAAGACTTGAACAAACTATAAAAACAGTTGAGAACTAAGAAACTACCATAAAACACTCCTCTTTGCTGTAATGATTTCTCTGGAGTCATTATGTTTGATTGTGTTGTTATGCCTTAAGCCAGTAAAGTAGGTCAAACCTCCATTCAACAACAATAACTCAACTGTACAAGCTCAATGATGCACTTACTTCTCACTGCATTGCCTCTCATCTAAGGTACCTTTAAGCTGTATTGTAGCCACTAGCGTTTGCCAATAATTCTTGGGGCCAAGTGTGGGGGAGTGATTTCCTCTGTCTTTATTAAGGCCAACTTATGGCTAGCATTATGTATTTATCCTTCTCTTAGTCAGGCTTCCTGCAGTACTTCCCAGAGGAAAATCACTAGTGTTTAATTATTTTGTGTGACAACATCTCTCTCCCACTCTGTTCCTCATTCCCTTCATTCCTCTTCACCTCTCTGCTCCTTGTCCTCTTTGCTCTTCCCAGGCCTAGTAGTCCAGCTCGCTGCTAGTGTTTCCTCGTGCATGTGTATGTGCTTCGGGTTATGAGCAGTGGTAAGACATCTTGCTACAACCGATACTCCGGAGGAGCAGCAGTAGCAGCTGCCGCCACAGCAAACATCCCCAGCAGCCCTTCCACCCCCCCAGCAGACTCCACCAGTGAGGTGAGAGACACTACTGAAGCACTGATAGAGGTTTTTACTGAATACCCAGGCTATACTTGTGTTGTTTGATGTATTCTTCTTTTAATTACTCTTTTTGCTTAGAGTAATTTGTAGTTTAACTCTATACTGTTTCTTTGACCGTCCATCTATCCACCCTCCCCTCCTTTCTTTATTGCAGAGCACGATGGAGGCCCCGTTTGGCCCTACCTTCTCAACCGTGGCTGCTGGAGCTAAAGGTGACGCACATTATAATCTTCTCTTTTCTGAATTGTCTTTCTTCCTCTGTGGTTCTGTTTCCTCTTTTTGCTTGATAGACACTCAAGTACTGCATTACGCATTATTGCATGTGAACTTTCCTCATATGTTTTCAGCAGAGGGGTCCAGTACCTACAAGCAGCACAGAAGAACTCCCTCCTCCTCCAGCACTCTAACCTACTCCCCCCGGGATGATGACGATGGAATGGTACATTCACACATCTTTAACATTTTATGTTTTTCCAAATCTTATGAATTTGAAAACTCATAAACATTTATAACCAAAGCTGATAATTGTAAATGAGCCTGGGGTTAAAAAAACACCTGGAATGTATTTCTGTGGTGCAAAAGATCCTGCACATCTGGTAATACAACTGTACTATCGATGTATGAATAGACTATGACCTCTTCTTCTTCCCACTGCCTCCTCCTGTCCCCTCAGCCTCCCATTGGTACTCCTCGGAGGTCTGATTCAGCCATCTCAGTCCGATCACTCCATTCAGAGTCCAACATGTCTCTGCGCTCCACTTTCTCTCTGCACGAAGAAGAGGAGGACACGGTACCATGGCCAGCACAAACATACTGTATACACTATCACATATAGGACAGCAAACATAAATGCATGCTCATGATCACGATCAATTTGTGAATACATGCATACACACTGATAAGAAAACTGTTACAGGATTGTTTTGGGAACTGAAACCACAATACAAATTACAAATTACCAAATTTGTATTTGTGTGCAGGAGCCCCAGGTGTTTGCAGAGCAGCCATCAGTAAAACTGTGCTGCCAGCTCTGCTGTAACGTCTTTAAGGACCCTGTCATCACCACATGTGGGGTAAGTTAACTTCCTGTAAAAATCGTGAACAAGTTTTTAAATGAATGACAGTTGCATACATGTGTGCTTACATGTATTTGATGATGAATCTTAAGTAATTGTAATTGAACATTTGCATCTTCTGAATAGCAACATAGCTTAACAACCATGATTAGGCTCAGCAAGTCTGTCAAGCTTTGGATATCTTTACACATTGAAATGGTATGCACAAGGCTTTAGTGAGAGAGATACTTCATATCTGAAGTGCAAGCAATGGTTTAAACAGTGTATTTGTCTTCACTAACTAGTACATATTAGCTGTTGCTAGTACTAACATGCTACGTTATTTTGTGGGGTTACAGGTTACACATGCACTGCATACTATTTCCCCACTGTGTAGCTTAGCAGGAGTAAAGTAAGGGGGGGTGAGTGCTTAATAAGAAGTCAGTGGTGTTTAAAGTTTAACACATTATTATAATAATAACATGAAACTTGGGGATTAAAATTTCACCACACCTGTTTTTCCTCTTTCCTCAGCACACCTTCTGCAGACGATGTGCCTTGACTTCCGGTGAGGCTCAGTGTGCTTTTGAGAGTAAAAAACCTGTGTCATGGTGGACAGTTTTATTTGTTGAACACATGTGGTGCTATTAACATTAGTAATGTCTATATTTTATCTGGATGTACCAGTGCTAGGACTTAAGTTCAACGTGTTGCTTATTATAACCATACCTTCATGTTTCTGCTCCTCACAGACAAGTGCCCAGTGGATGCTGCTAAGCTAACGGTTGTGGTAAACAACATCGCTGTGGCTGAGCAGATTGGAGAGCTGTTCATCCACTGTAAATACGGCTGCAGGGCCACGGGTGGTGGTGCAGGCGGGGCTGCAGCCTCCAATGCTACAGTGGCCGGGAAGCCTGGAGCATACGAGGTGGACCCACTGGGCTGCCCATTCACTATCAAACTGTCAACACGCAAGTAAGGACTGAAGAATTGATAGGATGCTGGATTTCCACTGCTTCCCTATGAATGTAGTGTGACTTACTGTAAAACAGCAACAAATTGTAGTGCTGTTACTGACCTTTTTTTTTTTCATCCTAACTCTGTATCTTTACAGAGAACATGAGGCCAGTTGTGACTACAGGCCAGTCCGCTGCCCCAATAACCCCTCCTGCCCCCCGCTGCTCACCATGAACCTGGAGGCTCATCTCAAAGAATGTGAGCACATCAAATGTCCACACTCCAAATATGGGTGAGTGCTAAAACACACACATTCTAAGACATTATTTAGCATTCCACCATTTCTTCAAGTATGTAGAATGTAACTGACCTAGTTTTTGTGTTTCATCTTTTGCTCATTTGCAATCCCCTCATCTACCTTCCACTAATCTGCCTCTCTCCTCCACAACAGCTGTACATTCATTGGTAACCAAGACACGTATGAAACACACCTGGAGGTGTGTAAATTTGAGGGGTTGAAGGAGTTTCTCCAGCAGACTGATGACAGGTTAGCAGACCTAAAGCTATTGATTGAAATAAAAATGTAAGGCTTTTTTTATAGTCTCGTTTGAAGAGATAAGAATTCAAATCCAGTTGTTAAACTGGATCTTTTCTGTCTGGTAAACTATTCTACAACACCTTAGTAAAATTACCTTATTATTTTCTCTGATCTATCTGTATGTGACCACTGACCTTTGACCCTTTTAGGTTCCATGAGATGCAGCTGACTCTGGCCCAGAAGGACCAAGATATTGCTTTTCTGCGCTCCATGTTGGGCAAGCTGTCAGAAAAATTAGATCAACTAGAGAAGAACTTGGAACTCAAATTTGGTAAGATTCAGTAGAGAAGGAAGTTCTTCAGTTTTACCTGCTCAGTCAGCCAAACAAGCAAGATTAGATTCTTCTTTACAACATTTAGGGAAGTTATTTGCATGTTTATGCACTTGGATGAGAAAGTTCAGCTCCACTGAACAGGTTGGTGGAGCAGGTGGACCATTATCTTGCACACTACAGAGTTGGCTGTCAAGGAACAGGTGCTGTGATGCCTGCAGCCCATTTTAATTGATATATATCATAATGTTTATCCCCTTTTTTCAGTTTTTATATTATTTCTATTGCTGAAATATCCAACAATGCAGGATTTGTGAATGGAATGTGAGTCACAGGCCAGACCTGACTGTGCTCTTCCTACTAACACAGGAAGAGAAACTGAGTACCAAATTTGTGTTAATTTCCTGAAGGAATATAGGGGAAAGATGTGAGGCAAAGATACTGCATGAGGTAACATGAGGGACAGGTACATGCCATTGTTCTTAAAACAAGTCAGTTATTGGACTTTCACCTGTTAAAGAGTCCTGCTCAGGCAGCTCAGGTACATTAACCTGATTCCTGAGATTTGTGGCATAAATGGTTATGTATCCATGTTTGTCTCTACATCTGTGGATACATTGCAAAAAAGAAGGAACTGCTATTCACTAATTTGGCAAACTTTTATTGATGCCAGTTTGCCAAAATGTAAACAAATATAGGCTAAAAAATGGGTACTGGTTGTAGCTCACAGCATCAATCACCAAATCATCCAATTGGGTCTTCTAAACAATATACACAATCCATTTCAGATGTAATAAAAGAGCACTAATATTCAGTGGCTTTTTGTTATAGTGTTATTGTGCCTGTGTATATTTCAGATGTGCTGGATGAGAACCAGAGTAAACTGAGTGAGGACTTGATGGAATTTCGCAGAGATGCCTCCATGCTGAACGTAAGTATACGTGTGTGTTTGCGCTTCAGAAACACAGAGCCAGCTTATAAAATACTTGATATTCATTTTCTGTGTCTCTGCAGGATGAGTTGTCCCACATCAACGCCAGGCTCAACATGGGAATCCTGGGCTGTAAGTATCTGCTTCTCTGTCCTTTACTCTTCACCTCTCTCAGTGGATGAAGACATTCTGTAAACCTTTGCCAAGAACTGCAACCTGTCAAGTTTTGAGTGATTTTGTCATTATATCTGTGTTGACTTGAAATACAAATTGTAGCTCTGACTGCCTTCTCTGGCCGTTCCTTCCTCCTGTCCCTTACTCCCACTCACCTTCCTTCACCAACCTCTGTCTGTCTCCTCCTTGCTCCATTCCTCACCTTTCTCGCTGTCCCTTTTCTACACTTTATGTATACCTCTCTTGTGTAGTTTCCAATGAAAAATGCATATGCAGTCTTTCCCATCTCTGTGCCTGTGTGTAGCATACGACCCCCAGCAGATCTTCAAGTGCAAGGGGACATTTGTTGGCCATCAGGGTCCAGTCTGGTGTCTGTGTGTCTACTCCACTGGAGACCTGCTCTTCTCGGGATCCTCAGATAAGACTATCAAGGTAACATCAAAGTACACACTCAAAGGAAAATGAACAGTGCCATGTTTAGACTGCCAAAAACACACTTTCCTTGATTATTTCATGAATACACAACGATGTGGCCTTCAGAACTTTCTGGATTGTATTTGGCCCTCTTTTCAGCACCAGTACCTATAGCAGCAGGACCACACCAACGCAACACACCCTTATGTGTGTCTTTTTAAAAAATTTTTTTGACGCAGTGCTATTTTCAGTCTGCACAGATTTCACCCACCCACATCTAGAAAGATTCTCATAAATTCTGCTCACAGTCTATTCGAAATATCATTAAATTAATATCATTAAATAGCTGTTCTCTATATATACTTACTCAAGTGTTATTAGACACATGGAGAAGGTATGAACTGAAAAAAAGCCTTGTAAAACTAGCGTCGGGTTGCAGCCTAAATATACACACATACAAATAGAGATGTATATGATGATACATAAAAATTAATGTACATTTCAGCAGTACTTCTTTCTCTCCTTATTCTTTCCCCTCAGGTATGGGACACCTGCACCACCTACAAGTGTCAGAAAACCCTTGAGGGTCACGATGGCATCGTACTGGCTCTGTGTATCCAGGGGTAATAAAATGCACACATGTACATAAACACCCACACTGCAATGATAAGATTCATGCCAACTGGGAATGACCAGCCTTTCTTCAAAGCATGACTCGGCTACATGTTTTCTGTGTCCATAGAAACAAGCTATACAGTGGCTCTGCAGATTGCACCATCATCGTAAGCAATGCTCATTTCCCCTCTTCCTCTTTTGAAAGGAAAATCTGCACAGTTGAATTGTTCTGAAAAGTTTTGTTTCTGTCTTTTTGTTGTCTTGCCGCTGTGCATCTTGTGTAGGTGTGGGATATCCAGACCCTGCAGAAAGTCAATACCATCCGTGCCCATGACAACCCCGTATGCACTCTGGTGTCCTCCCACAACATGTTGTTCAGCGGCTCCCTCAAGGCCATTAAGGTACAGTTCTGTACATGATGTGTCACAGAGTGCATGTTGTGTTGTTTCATCATTTGTAAAGCCTTCTGCACAGCTAACGGTTTATTTTCTGCTTAAGTCTGCTCAAGTCAAGTTGATTTAAAGTGCACTATTACATGAAAATGTCTCTACACTGTTTACAGTGATGAAAACAACAGAAGAACTAACAACTAACAACAGACAGATTATTAAAAGAAAGACAACAATAAAAATGAGCACAGATGAAATATTGAACAATGGCAGTGAGAGGATTAAAATAAACACAAGTGTTGAACCAAGCAACCAAGGGAACACAATATAAAAATTCTGAGAGACCAGCTTTTTCTGTGTGCTCTTGTGACAGATAAGTGATCAGAAGCTGATGTGTATGTATAGTGTGAGTCTGTCGTGCTTGGGAGTGAGATGAATGCACGATCAAAATCTCAGTATCAGATAAATACTGAGGCACTTTGGCTGAAAGGGTTTCAGTGGACTACAGATTGGTGAAAAAGTTAATATAAGATTTAAACATTTAGATAACAGTCTATTAAATAATGTAAATATGCTTCCAAGGTGTAAATTCATAGAGAGAACTCTGTTTACACAGAATTTCTCAAAAATATGAGTGTAACTATAGTTGCTCAGCAGCACCTGCAAATATAGTTTTGACTCAGAGGATGAGTGCAAAAATGTGGCTTGACGAGGAGTGGAAAACAGTGATGGCTGCAGCCTTGTCTTTGTTACCATGGTTACAAGCGAGTAAGAGAAAGGAAGGGGGTGATTGTGGTGCTGTGTGTGTGTTATTTGTGTGATGTCAGTGCTCTTACACAGGGACTTTCCTCTCTTGCCCATCTCAGCTCTACCTCCTCTTCACGTCTCCCAGCTGCTCTCTATTGCAGCTCAGTGACATCATGCACTTAACTGTTTTCACCACTGTATCCACCCCAACTTCAGCTCTGTGTACAGAGTGAGTGTGTGCATGTCCATGAGTGTGTAATAGTTAAAAAAGCAGCCTCTCAGTTCAGTCTGTGTTGTGGTTTGTTGATGGTGATGACCTATCGCCATGTAGTTTGTGTGTACCAGCTTTTAAAAGCAGTTGACTCAGAAAACCTTTTGTAACATGAACTTCTTGTGATGAAATTTCTCAAGAACTGCAGCTGTTGTTTATTAAATGAAGTGTTTTACCCTCAGGGGTATTCTCTTGCGTAGTTTGAGGTCAGTAATGCTTGTTTTCCCTGCAGTTTCACTTTCACTGAAGCGTATTGTTGTGTGCACAGGTGTGGGACATCGTGGGCACAGAGCTGAAGCTGAAGAAAGAGCTGACCGGTTTGAATCACTGGGTCAGAGCGCTGGTGGCCTCCCAGAACCACCTGTACAGTGGCTCATATCAGACCATCAAGGTAGGGGAAATTACATGTGGTGTACATAGACACAGTTCAAATGAATGTTTTGATCTTTTGTCTAGTTATAGCTGATGAACACTGAGGCACTTTTTTGTTGGTGTTCTGTGCAGATGAAAATGACCCATTTAAAATGTATCTGTTAGACTGTACCATAATATTAGGACGTACTAGCTCATTTCTCCATTCCCATGTCCTCTTCGTGATCTTTAACTGTGTACTTCTGTCAGTGTCCTACTAATATAACATGTATGTAGCCAAAAAGTGTATGTATAAGACCGTTAGCAGGCTTCATGACAACCAGAAAGGAGAAGCTGCTGTTATCTACTTTTCAAAGTAGAAGTTTCAGATCTGTTGTTTCCAAAATTACTGAGAATATCAGGTGGTAAATCTTCCACCGTTCGTGTAAACTGAAAATGTTTTGTGCTAAAATGGAAAGGTTGGCAGGCATAGCCAGTAACCAAGGAGGGTGGGGCTTAACAAACAGTCAATTAAATAAAAGGCCTGCAGTGAATATTTTTTACAAGACAAAGTGATGTATGATCTGCTCAGATGCAGTTAATCAAGTTTTAGTTTTGTCAAGACGTGCACCAGAATGAAGATTTGTAAGTGTTGTGTTTGGCAGGTGCTACAGATTTATCTGCCAGTGACAGAGTTGAGTGGAAGGTGGCTGCTGTTCATTTTGGAGTCCAAGCATAAAAATAAAAAGCCGGAGGAAGGTAGAAACTGCATACTGGCCCAAGCAACGAAAGTCCATGCTATCTATGGGAATAATTAGCACAGCTAGAGCACTAAATACATTAAAATACATGCTCTGCTGTGTGTGTGTGTTAGGTGTGTTTGTTGAGCTAGGTCAAAGTCTGCAGCCATCTTTTTTCTATCAGCTGATATGTGCATCAATGTGCTCTGTTGTCACTGTTGGGAACACTCTGGCTGTTAATTAGCTGGAGTACAGAAACTGTCGCAGGGACTGCGGACGTGTATGTTTGTCTCTCTGTGTGTGTAGTGTGGAGTGTATAGTGTGCAGTTAAAGCCATTTGGATATATTGTGGCCAGTAATTGGTTTCTGTATTCTCTGTACAAAGAGGACTTTGTGTCTGTGTCTGACTGTCATCTTCATTCACTGGCTCATTGTTGAAAGTCCTCTGTGTGCCTATATGTGCATCTGTGTGTGTGTGTGTGTGTGTGTGTGTGTGTGTGTGTGTGTGTGTGTGTGTGTGTGTGTGTGTGTGTGTGGTGTGTCTGCGTGTGTGCGTGTGCATGTGCGTGCGCGCATGCGTATGTCCCGCTGTCTTGCTGGAGTTGGTCACTAATGAATACCTCAGGGACGCTGTAGAGAGATGAAGAGAGGAACAGAGAAGAGAGCAAAGCGAGAGACTAGTTGTGGGAATGGGGGACGTCTGTGGAAGAATGAGAAATGATGAAAGCAAAGATAAAGTAGACTGTGCTCTTTTTTATGATGCCTATAAGCGGAGCAGTTAGTCTCTTGCCAGTACTTAGCTGGAGAAGTCATTTAGGAAATGTTTTGCTACAGAAATTGTTATGACAAATGTTACCAATATTCAGCGAAAACTCACACACAGAGCACCTTCAAAGTTCCTAGAACACTGTTCAGCCTGGAGAACTCTTTGAACTCATTTGCACTCGTGCTAGAAAAAAGTTGCAAGAGGACCAGTGTTTAAATACTAGTATATTGCATAGAAAAATAATGGGACTATTTTATTGCAACCCCTGTACTCTGTTGGTATTTTTGACTTTATTGGATAGTAGAAACAGAGACAGGAAGCATGGGGTAAAGAGAAAAAAATGGGTTTAGAAGCTTGTAGGCTGAAATGAAACCTAGATGTTACATTTTTATGGTATGTAACTATATGCCATGTTTAGGGCCAATAGTAACACTGCAATGAAAATACAGCAGGCTCCAAAAGCAAAAGAAAAGCATGAGTACAAAAGTCGATCCTTGCCAAAATACATCCATGGCTTCATGGAGACATTACCCTATCCAGTTAGGTTTGTTATTAATTCTTCCTCTGACTTCTTCTGTTTTTAAGATAGGATAGTTTAATGTCATATCGATTAAAGCTGTTTTTATATTAACAATGGGTCAATGGACTGTGTAATATGAAAGGGGTTGCTCATAGTGACAAATCCAGAGTATTATATGATGTGTGGTCTCCTCTGTGTGTCATCTGGATAATCTCTCACCTGTTCTGCTGTATTGTTCCCAGTAGTTTTATACTACATACTGGCACTAAAAGAACTTTTTATAGCTGATGAAACTTGTGATTTTGAATCATGTAATTTAACTAAATGATTAATCCAAATATTGCTGCATTATATTGTGTCATAGACTCTTTTCAGCTCTGCATTGTGATTGGTCATCTGGACTAGGCAGTTAAACTAGTGACAACTGACTGTGTTGCCATGGAGATGAAAATTGTCAACTTGCAGGTGTTGCACTTTGTCCACTACCCTGATAATTTGTGCGTGTATCTATCCCCCTCCAGGACACTCACTCACCGTCACATCCTTTTCTCCATCTTCCATCCTGTTAAGTTTTACCCCACACCCTCGCTGACTCCCTCTTTCTCTCCCTCCCCCCCGTCAGATTTGGGACATCCGCTCTCTGGAGTGTGTTCACGTTCTGCAGACCAGCGGGGGCAGCGTCTACTCCATCGCTGTCACCAACCACCACATCGTCTGTGGGACTTATGAAAACCTCATCCATGTAAGAGAGATACAGTTTATACTAAGGGTTATAGTAAAAGATATCCACTATAAGGCAGTAGTAAAGCATTAGGCAAATGCTATGATGATGATGATGATGATGATGATGATGATGAAGGTGCTCCTCTCTCCTCCTCAGGTATGGGATATTGAGTCTAAAGAGCAGGTGCGGACTCTTACAGGTCATGTGGGAACAGTTTACGCTCTCGCTGTCATCTCCACCCCTGACCAGACCAAAGTGTTCAGCGCCTCCTACGACCGGTCTCTCAGGGTGAGGATGGACTCTGTGTCCATTTCTGTGTACATGTTTGTTGTGTGTGTGTGTGTGATTTAAAAAAAAATCCAACCTACCAGCACTTAAAGCTCACAGATTTACCACACTGTATCTTATTTGTTTAATATTCCTTTATGTCTTGAAACTTGTCACTGAGTCCATCAAACTCATGAATCACAGCACCCAAAATGAATCAAAAAGAGTGATTCAGATGGCTGTAACTGTGTAACAGCTTAGATTTACCACAGTGATGCAGTGGTTAGCACTCTTGCCTCATAGCAAGAAGGTTCCGGGTTCAAGCTCTGGTTCATCTGGGACTTTTCGGATAACCAGTATAGATAATGAATGAATGAATGGTGCATATTAATAGACATTTCACTCATCCATTGTCTTGGCTGTGCTCGTCAGATCTAAACGCTTATATTATACTCATATATTTGAAAAAACTGGGTATAATTTGTGCATAAAATATTTAATATTTCTCATATCCCTCTTAAAATAAAATGCTGTTAATATGTTGCTAATGTATTTTGTAGGTGTGGAGCATGGACAACATGATCTGTACCCAGACCCTGCTGAGACACCAGGGCAGTGTAACAGCTCTGGCAGTTTCCAGAGGTCGCCTCTTCTCTGGAGCTGTTGACAGCACCGTCAAGGTAGGACAGATCGTCCTCTGTCAGCTGCTCCACCCACCGTACATCTGTATCTGTCTGTACCTCTGCTGTTGTCTCTTGATACTACATGTTCACTGTCACTCTGTGATTCTGTCATTTATTACTACAGTGTTTTCCCCTTTATCCATCAAGCATCCTTTATCACTACATTTCAGTTTTGTTATTATGCCTCTGAGCCAGGAATAGCCATGGCAGGAGGCTCTGTTTTAAAAATTTGATCAAATGATTAGAATTTGGTGGTCAAAGGTCAAGGTCACTGTGGCCTCTGAAAACATATTTTCTTTAATTCTTAAGAATGCACATGTTGATTCACTGTAACTATACTGGTTGTTATACACACAATAAGCTGATTCTAGTTTTTCTGAATGCTTTTATTTTATTCTGTGTTGCATCTTCTAAATCATTTTTTCTCTCTCTCTTAGGTGTGGACATGCTAAATGAACAGTTTGCTCTGCAGTTGACTTCAAATCTCATTAACCTTTCCACATGATTTTCTCCTCCACACCCATTTCTTTGATTGTGATTTAATGGCCACAGACCAGTAATAACCACCACTCCACGATCAAGCTGCATTGGAACTGTTTTACTAAGTGTTGCTTTTAAAACTTCAAACAAACACTCCGACACGTTGACCCGATCGTCAGGATCGAGGCTCAGCCCCACATCACACTCCACAGTGACCTCAGTGACCCAGTGCATTACGGGGCAAAATAAGACGAGCTGCCTTATGGTTGCAACGCACTGCGCCGACACTGAGATTGAATAGGCGCTGCACTCCTGTAATCAGAGCAGGAAGCAGAGAGGAATATGCTTGTTAAGAGTTTTTCAAACTGTAGATGGTCCTGCCTGCTTCCTGCAGATACACCTGCCATTTAAGAACTGTACTGATGATGCCTAATGTTAAACTGTTCAAATAAGTGTAAGGGCTGGTTTCACAAACATGGAATGACACCACACTGAAATGTTTATGTTATGTCAAGGTGACTGTTCTAAAGCCAAATCACTCCTGAGGGAAGTCCCAGAATGCACCAAAACAAAGACAGGTAATGCATTTAGAAGTAATTAAAGTGAGACTAGGTTATTTTATGCAAGTGAAGTAGCAGCAGATTTATGCTGAAATTAATGTGAACAATCTCTTCCCACTTGCCTCCAGTTTTTCTCAGACACCTCAGTAAATGACTCACTATTTACTCCTTTAAGTTATTTGAGCAGTGACGGTCAAGGATACAAATGAAAGCAGCTTTAACATCTGAATTCATATTCCAATTCCTTGGTTTGATTTGGTTCAAACAAACTGCTGCAGTTTTTCACTTTAGTTTGGTGCAGTTGTTCTGGTGAAAGAGCGGTCATTACTCCATTATTTCTGATAAGGAAGGGTTTAAGGCAGACTCTGGCGCTGTTCGTTTGTTGATATATTGTTGATACTAGCTTATTGCTGTTACATAGTTTGTCCACCAGAGAGCACTGACAAGCTTATTTTCCTACTGTAAAACTTTCAGCTTTATGTGTATCTAAAATCTAAAGGATCTGTGTCAGTACTGTTTATGTTATATGAAAAAAACTATCTACTGATGTGTAAGTATTTCCGATATATATTTATGGATATCAGTATTTGCCTCAAAAATTCAGTATTAGTCGGGCTATAGTAACCATGGCAACAAGTGTGCAAGGGCCCATGTGATTATGGGATTTTCCCCCATTTATTATAGTGAAACATAGTGACCACACAGCAACTGTTTCCCCTTTTTTTTCCGGTTTCTGCCTGGTTGACATTATTAATCACCTAATGTCTTGACTGTTGATATCCGTCCTCATTATTTCATCATGAGCTCTTCGTGAGTAACACCAGAGAACATAAATACACACACACAGGACCCGCCGTCAGTCACCAGAATTTGATTTCCATAAATGGGTTCAAGTAGCGCTGATGGCCAATGAGTGACTTCATGCTCACAGTTCTTGGTTCATTTGTGAAAAGTAGAATTAAAAAAGGAACAATTTCTTGTTTATTTTTTCATTGGTCCAAACTAACTGAGGTAACTAACTATGAATGCGAGCTTAGCCGAGGTTTGTACCTGACAGTCTGGTTGAAATGAATTGTCTACTGCTTTCAGACCAGCTAGTGCATTGATAATGGCCTTGGCATGAGAAGCATTAAAAAGACATTTCCAGCTCACTGCAGACGATGGCCAGAGAAAGAATGTTTGACGCTTAAGTCTCCATTTCCTCTCCAGACAGC
Source organism: Lates calcarifer (assembly GCF_001640805.2). Lineage (NCBI taxonomy): Eukaryota > Metazoa > Chordata > Actinopteri > Centropomidae > Lates > Lates calcarifer. Next base: position 18,976,576 of record NC_066843.1, read on the forward strand.
AAAAGTGCACATACCAACATGGATGGATGCAGGTGCAATAATACATTGTCCACACTCCTTATTCATTGCTGTTGTCACCCAGCTCAGTTTTGTGAAACCAGCCTTTATCAAACACCTTTTAATAAGACTTTAAAGAGAATGACAGATCTATAGATTTACTGAGTTTTATATTAGTGCCATGATAGAGCTGTATTCAGAGCCACTCAACAGTTGTACAGTCGTGTAAAGTAACAGATAGTGCCGAGCCTGGACATGTGCCCATGAGAATGACTCACACTGGCCTACATAACAGAGAGACAGGCAGAGAGGAGGAGACAATTTGTGTGCATGTATGTGTCTGTTATTGTGTATATTGTATGTGAGCGTGTTTCAATGAGTGCCATATGTGTGGATGAAAAGTTAGGAAAGACTGTAATGATGCATATTTCTCCCCTCTCTCTGTCTCCCTCCTCCCTCTCTCTGATCTCTATATTCAGCTGGTTAGAATAAACATAACCACAGATTAACACTTAAGGACTGTAAGCACTTGATGGACAGTGAAGGCAAGTGCTGGACCAGGTGTAATTAACCTCAGAACTCCCAGAGGCAAAGTGCCATTGAGCTTAAGCGAAGTCCTGTTTTGCTAAATTACGTTTGAGGACCCACATTGGGTTGAAAATATGAAAAATGACTTAAAATGCCTGGGAGGGTAGTTTTTAAGTTAATGAGATCATGTACACCCACACCAAATTTAGATATGTAAGCTGAAGTAGATTTTTACAGATGTTGAGAAGTATTTTGCTTTCATTTCAATGCAAATCTGGCCACCTCTTTCTGTAGCCTTAGTGAGAAAGGTAGAGGAGGGGAAGAGAGAAAGTGTCTTCACTGGTCACAGTTTCAGTGATTTCTTGTATACTTGTAATCATGTAAGCCTGAGTTGATCATTGATCAATAAAACAGTTGTACACTTTGAGAACTGTTGGTCTGCTTCATTTAATCAGTTATACCGGCTGCTTAATATGCTAAATAGCATATAGACATTTAGCATTTCCTGTGGAGTGATTTTAAGAAAATAATCTTACTTATTATTATTACGTATTGGGCACTTTCAACCGCATCTAATGGTCTTCATCATTCGACCTCCCTCATATACGAGCCATATAAGACCATCAGATGCTGTTGAAAGCCCTGGAAAAAGCCCTTGAGCAGACCTTGAGTTCAATTTTTATTTTTATTTTTTTCCCTTTGGTCAAGCATATGCCAAAGTTCATAAAAATAATTGGTGAGTATTTTAGTTTATACAGTAGGTTTGTATCACTGATCACTTGCAGCAGTTCCCAACCTGGAGGTGTGGACCCCTCCCAAAGTGGATTAATATTTATTTATTTATTTATTTATTTATTTTAATCGACTGTGGCTCAGGAGGTAGAGCAGTCGCCCACCAATCAGAAGGTCGGTGGTTCGATTCCCGATCCTCCAGTCCACGTTGCCAAAGTATCCTTGGGCAAGATACTGAACCCCAAATTGCCTCCGGTGTGTGTCATTGGTGTGTGAATGTGTGTGTATGTGTTAGAAAGCACTTATATATATAGAACAAGTGCTGTATGAATGTGTGTGAATGGGGTGAATGTGATCTGTAGTGTGAAGCACTTTGAGTGGTCGAAAAGACTAGAAAAGCTCTATATAAGTACAGTCCATTTACCATATTGGATACTGGATATATATTTTGTAATCCTTTAATAGAACTGCTTACCACTTATAAACACATGACTGGTGACAAAGGGTCACAAATAGCGATGCTTTGTTTTAAAGGGCCACATGTCAAAAAAAAAAAAAAAAAAAAACTGGGAACCACTGCCCTGTTTTTAATGGTAATATAATAATGCTAAGCTAAGTGGCTGCTGGCTGTTGCCTTATATTTACCACACAGGCATGAATGGTATCAATCTTCTCATCTAACTACTCAACATGAAAGCAAACTTTCCTAAAATGTTAAACTATTAACATTCTATATGTGTCTTGAGGTCTGATTGATCAAATGTAAGTAAGAGCACTTCATCTGTTCAACTTCAGCTGTATTAGTGCAGTCATGTGCTGCCCCCTGGAGGCAGACCTTGAAAATATAAAGTTCATGTCACAACACAAAGGGAGGCTGAGGACAGTGCAGTTTGTATATAACATTTATTTTTTCAGAGCAGATGGCCATAAGATGCAGTAACTGCAAGCACACCACTGTCCACACACATACACACCCACACACAGGTTTCATACAGTCAATAGCAGAGCAACACATAACACACACTCAGCCTCTCTCAAGCACTCACATACAGTCACTGCAGAGCAGAGGAGACACCGATCCGGTATCTGTTCAGTTAAGCACAGGCGGAAAATCAAATAAAAACAGCTTGGCTTTTTCTTTTAAGAAAGAAAATGAACTACTTTTGCTCCACAACATATTTGACCATCTGTGTTTTTTCACCGTCTGGTATTTCACCTTTGTAGCCTGATCCCCACACACCCAAATACACTTCAAAATAACACCTACAACATGAGAGATGACCAAAATGAGACCCAAGGAAGGAGGAGAAAATGTTGCTTTAACATGTTGGACCACGTTTAAAAGCAAGGACGTCTAGCTATAAGCTGCAACCGTCAGGTAGGAAGATCAGAGGCATGTCTGCAACAAGAGACAGAGCTAGAGACGGAGTTTACCTCTGTACAAGTGAAGTTACCATATAAGTTATGTTACGCAGCCTTAATGCATCACAAAGTAGACTGGAAAAACTTAAAATTACATAGAACCACTGGGTTTGACATATCAGAGAACCTTTTAACACAAGTTTAAAATTTGGCCCATGTGCCATGGCAGAAATATTCAGATTTGTGTCAGTAAAATGTGAGTAAAAACATTTATAACACATCTGGTAACAGCGGGACCAACCATCATAACATAACATTTTACTGGTGATTTTTTTATTAAAGGGATGTTTTATCAATATACAGTTGAAAGTTTTGAAAATTTGTTTCAACATTTTGGGAAATATGCTCACTCGTATTCTTAATATGAAACTACTGCTAGGAGATGGTTAGCTTAGCATGCCTGATTTCATACAAAGGAAACACGAACCACCTTTTTACAACTTTGTTTTTGTAGAATTTAAAAAAAACAAGATGCTAAGTAGTGAGCTAGCTAGCTTAACCCCCTTTACCAGCCTTTATGCTAAGCTAAGCTAAGCTAACCTGTTCTAGCTTCATATTTTTTGTACATACAAGTGGCATGAATTTTCTCATCTACCTTGCTGCAAGAAAGTGAGTAAGCACATTTCCTTAAATGTTTTATTACTACCAAAATAGAATATAGCACGCTAACTAGATGTTGCACTTTCCACCAAGCATGTAAATGCATTACATGAAGTGGCCAAAGTGTAAATGTCTTACTGGAATAAATTTGTCCCTACTGTTGGTTACTGGGTTTTGATTACATTTGATGATTTTCTATATTTTTTATGATGACACATCAAATAATGAGGCAAAACAGAGGAAAGACAGAGATCCCCATATGAACATACCCATCTACTGTATTGTATTCAGACCAAAATCACAAAGCAAGGCACATGTTTGAAAGGAAAAAAAAAACATTGCATTAAAAAAAAAAAAAAAACTCAAAAATAATACAACTAAACAACAAGAATTGCTTGTATTATAAACATTGGCCACACCTGGACACATGTACACATGTAGGCAGAGGAAAAAAAAAACAACAAAAAACAGAAACGCTTCCTGGAATATCCTAACATGGTATCCTACAATGATTCATCAGCTCAGACCACTTAAGCATGGAGAAGCAAACTGATTCAACACTCAGATTAGATCTGTTTACTTTGAAAAATAGTCTTCAGGATGACACGTACATCATAAATACACTTCTTTTTTTGTTGCAAATATCCATATATATAATCTCTATGTGATCATAATTTAAATACCACAACTATTCTCTGAATTCTTATTCATTTATATAAGGAGTGTGGCTGCTATGGGACTGTGAAACTTTCTTAAAGGACAAAGGTGCAAATAGAATATTAGAGTATTGCACCTGGATGCAGGTTGTTGTTGGTTTTAGGAATTTGACATTGCACTGAACCAAACATCCAGCTTCACAGATCTCTGCTGCCGCTCGCTCCATCTTAACACCTTTTTCTTTAAAAATAATCCCATGAAAACACTGTCATGGCAACACACTGTGTTGTAACCACGGTGATGCCAATGAAGATGGTGGGGGTGATGATGTAGATTGTCATGGCAACTGGGGGTGGGCGGTTGGGAGGGTGTGGGATGAGAGAGATAGAGACTAAGGTGTCGTCATTGTGGGTTGTTTTCTTTTCAGGGGTCCCACACAGGGATCTGGGAAAGTTATAAATTTGACAATTATGAATCAACATAGGATCTTAAAAGTAGGAATGCACTGACATTGGGCCGATACTGATCTTATTGACTGGATAGGTTATCGGACAGTTGGAACAAACCACATTAAATTCATCATTATTGCATCAATAGAAAATTCTGTATTTCCTTTGGATTGATAACCTAAACTAACATATTGGAAGAGAAAAAGTTGGATCAGCGTATTCCTGCCTAAAAATGGTTGAAAATGAATATGTTCATGAAAGTATTTAGATTTTTCACCTTGAATCCTAACAAGCCAGGATCAGTGTTTCACTAATTCTGGAAAAACCAAAAGGTTTCTATAATGTCACTGAATTTAAATGGGGAAGTCGTTCAGTTTTGTGTGGGGGTGTGGGAAACCTGAATTTGTTGCTACACCCTTGTTTTTTGTTTGTTTTTTTTTGCTGAAATACGAGCAGGTAGCAGGAATGACTTGAAAGTGTCTGGGTCAAGCTGAGTTCACTCTCTACACACATGGCTCTGACTCTGGTGCTTGTGTTGAATTGTGCGGGGGAGTTTGAACCAAACAAGGCTGATTTGACATTTGACCCTAAGACTCATCCTCCTAAAGAACTCTACTGCCTCTACCTTTCCTTGCAAAAACCTTGCATATACCTATACCCCATTGACTGCATCCTAAAATCCTTCTCTGAAACTTTCTATAGTGCCAACTTTATCCCAGAGATGAACATCTGCTTTCCAGGACAACCTGCTGTAGCCTTGCTGCAGTTTTCTCTGTCCCTCCCCTTCTCTCATTTTAGTTTATATTGTGCAGGCTCCTGTGTGTGTGTGTGTGTGTGTGTGTGTGTGTGTGTGTGTGTGTGCAAGTTGGCTGCAGGGGTCATTGTGCTTCTCGTGTGTGTGTGTGTGTGTGTGTGTGTGTGAGAGAGAGAGAGAGAGGGTGTGTTGAGGGTGATAATGAGGATGTAGCAGAGTGTATGGATGCAGCCAGGACAAAAAACTGTATTTGATCCTGAAATCCCAACATTCCACAAACTGAACCCAGTGCTAACATTCATACACCTGTCACACTGTCCTTATCACAAACACACACACACACACACACACACACACATTCTGTAGGAGCTGAATAGTCTCGTTTTGGTCACAGATAAAAAATTTTTCCACCAAGTCATTTACATCGTCACAACACCAGAGGTCACCATTCCACACAGAACCAAGACATCAAACCAAAGAGCTAGAGATTCATATTTATCAGTATATTATATATTAGTGTGCTAATGCAGGACTTTTTCAGTAGATATAAACTCTCCATGCTTAGAATGTACACATACCATACTATGAGTCATTACACAGTTGGTTTTTCAATCAGTATTAGATTAGTTTATTTGTTTAAGTCCATGTGGAGTTCTTAAAAGACCCATGTTTTGATTGCAGTCTCCTCCATTTTGTTGCATTTCTTCATCTCTCCATCTGAATTTTTTTTTTTTATTTCTCTCCCCATCAGTCGTTTTTGGTCCTTTTTTTAACCTCTCTGTTTCAGTGTCTCTCATCCATCCTTCTTTCTTGCACTCTCTCTGTCACATGTCTGTCCAGGCCTGTGGCACTGCTCCATCATCATTTTCATCATCAGCAACAGGAGATGAGAGGAAGAGGAAGATGAAAGAGTTTGTTTTTTTTTTTCTCCAGAGCAGCGATGAATAGACAGGTGATGGGAAGAGTGAGAAGGGGATGAGCACGACAGAGAGAGAGGGATGAAGAGAAGGAGAGAGAGACAGAGAGAGATAGAGAGGCATGTTGCCCGTTGTGCCATCTGAGTCACGCCGGTTGCAGCGTTGCTGTGGAGACATGCTGACTGGTTGCTATGGTTACTCCAACATGGCGTCCAGCTGGTCGGCCAGGTCATCGAACATGCTGCCGATGTCATCCAGGATGCTAACCGTGGTCTTCTGCTCAGCCACAGAGCTAAACACACACACACACACACACGAAGAGAGAGAGAGAAGCACAGCATTTTACCAAATGATGGAGAACACTCCAAATTTTAATTGGAAGATCTGGGACCCTCATTTCACAGTGGTTGTTGGTGGAAAGCCAGTGGCACTGATACTGAGACTGTGGGGCTAACTGACCTGTTGGCTAGAAAGCAACATGCGTGAAATCACACCCGCGTAAATCTCCACAAAAATTCCACAACCCCCTTTATTTTTTACTTGCTTTTTACTTTACTTTTTACTTTTTTGCGTGACTTTTATTTTACCTTTTTCAACCAGCGGACTTGTGATCATGGTATTAATGCCATAATAAATCTTTTTGCCAAATGTTTTCTTGTATTCTAATCAAATGTGGAGCACCAGACACTATTTTGGTCAGACTCATTAAAAAGAGAATGGAGTGTGCAGCTGTTTCCCCGGTTACCTGGTGTTTTGGATGGAGACACTGGGGAGGAGGAAGGAACTGACAGTCCTGTGGAGTTTCCTGAGAGAGACGTTTTAACTGGATTTTTCACGAGACAGTGTGAATGGTTTTCACAGTGTCTCCAACATGATTTTGCAGTGGAAAGTGTAGAATAATTCATCAAAACAATAAGTCTGATGTGCAGACGAGCAGAGGTTTCTGTGGTTATTTTACAACAGTCTGGTGCCTGTTGCACAAAATTAAACAGTGGATCGGCTGTGCGCTATTGTGGCTTGACAGTGTGCAACATCACTCCTGTTAAAGACCGCAGAAGGCTGTAAAGAGTCACCAGAGTAAAGAAAAGGTCTTTCAGCACAGACTATCCAGTAATGGACAGTAATGGATTACAGAGCTGATAAGGATCACTCATCACTGGTATTAATGCCATAAACCAACTTTTTGCCTGCATGATCCCACATCAGCTGGTTGAAAGATGTAAAATAAAAGTGCAAAACTTGAATAAAGGGGGTTCTGTGATTTCAGGAGGTTTACATGGGTGTGATTTCACAGAATTAAGTGACTAAAATACTATGGAAAAATGAGCAGTTGACGCTCTCTGAGCAGGTGGGCGGCAGGCAATGTAAAATACTCATTCTTGGCACCAAAATTGCAGTGCACCACGTCACCACATCCTCTTTTGTGCGTCTCCTCCCACTGAGGTGCACAGTGAACCACCATGATAACACTACTGGTGCAGTCAAGAAAATTACCCCAGTGCACTGCAAGAAAATACCAGGTCACCAGAGTGCCACTGCATGTGCCAGCGCAGACACAGAGCCCTCGGTCTTGTTAAAAGTAACTTATGATATTTCTCTGTTATTAGTGTTGTTTTTCATGTCTCGACCTTTGCATTAGTTTAGCATGTGTATATGAGAGTGTGTGTGCTCCTTACTCCTCCTGCCGCAGTATCTTATCCTCCACAGCCCGCAGAGCCGCGGCCAGCGATGCACTTGTCTCCTCGAGTTTCTGATGCACCAAAGAATCCACACTGAAGTCTGGTGTTGTTGTAGCAGGTGGAGCCGTCACCCCACCTCCAACCATCCCGCTGTCCACCGACACACCCCCGATGGAGGATCGAGGTGGCTTGACGGGCGGTGGGGTCGGGCTGGGAGTGGCGGGAGTCTGGGGCGTCTGTGGTGTGGTGGGTGTCTGCGGGGTGTGGGGGCTCTGGGCAGACGGGCTCGGTGGCTTGGCATTTGGCGGGCTGGGAGTGTTGGAAGGGGGGAAAGAGGGCGGTGAGCTGGTCTGTCGGGCCACCGCAGAGTGCTGTTTTACCGGGGCAGGGGCCGGGGTTGGGGAAGGGGGACTGGTCATGGAGTGGATGAGCTTGGCCGGTTTGGGTGCTGTGGGCGGTGGCACTGGTTTGGGTGAGACTGGTGGAGGTATCTTCTTTCCTTCCACTACAGAGAGAGAAAAACAAAAACAAGGCTGAGTTACTGACTGGCTAAAGCACTTCTGTTCCACAGCTCCGGGCTCCCAGGGGCCTTAAAGGCCAAGGATTACTGTGTATCATTTTCTAGTCTATATCAAGTAAAGATGTGACAAAGGCTTCAGAGATCATACAAACAGAAACTGTGCCAGACGTACAAGCAGGGGGGGTGGAACAAATAATTCTGTAAGTTCTACCATGAAACTGAGACTAAAGAGCAAAGTGTGGCTCTTATAAAGTTGTAAATTGTTGTTGTTATAGCCTCATAACATAAAATAGCAGTAATGTGTTTGCAGGGATTTACTGTGATAGGGCTGATCCATAATAATCAATATTCAGTAATCAGTAATGATTCAATCATTTCCTCAGATGGAATTTATGGATCGGATTGTGAGTGTGGTCACCGTTTTTCCAACTTGACTGGACAGCACATTGACAAATTAGTTCTATTTATATCTCAAGCTCAACTGGTACTTCTGTTACTTTTTGTGAGTGTAGCCAAAAGTAACACCACAAAATCTTTTGTTGTCCAGTGTGGTCAGATGATGAGTTGTATGTACAAACAAGTTTGTTTAGAGCACACTGACACCTTGGCAGACTCAGGCAACTTAAAGGCATCAGTATGCTTCAAGTTTCTCAAACAACCTCTGAAACCCCCTCCTCCAAACCTTTCTGACTTTGGAACTGAGGGCCTGGATATCTTTTTTTAACTGACAACTCAATCATTTAAATAATTCATCACCTGTCATTATGAGGCCTTCCAATCAGGACAGCTATGAACACAGGATATTGATTTTACTACAGAGTGCCTGCATTTTTCAGATTATGACCTCCATTTTCAACCATATCCGACACAAACACACAGTCATAGTCTGTGAGTACCTGGGCTTCCTGGTGTTCCAGGACCTGGCAACGGGACTCTTTTGTTGGAGGAAGGCTGTGGGGGGGTCTGTGGGCCTCCTTGTCTCTTTATCTGCCCCACCACAGGCTTAGGGGAGACTGGCGGCTTTGGTTTCCTTTGTGGACCTCCTTCATTGACCACTGGAGCTCCTTGATCCACACTGTCCCTGCGAGGAGCAGCAGTCACTTGCGGCTGAGGTTGTTGTTGGGGTAGAGGTTGTGGCTGCTCCGTCACTCCTGCATCAGACACCGGGCGGCGTTTCATGGTGGCAGTGCCATTCTGATAGGGTACTGGTTGCGTGGTGTTTGGTGGCCCAGTTGCCACAGGCTCTCCATTAGCTGTGGCCATGTCTGCATAGCCCTCAGGCTCCTTGTCGCGGCTCTTGGGCCGCCGTTTGACAGTGGATGATTCCTGGAGGGTGAAGTCGGAGCCATTGGGGTGGGGCTTGGAGCTGCGGGGCCGTCGCTTCAAGGTTGCTGTGGCCTCAACATTGGAGATGTCTTCCTGGGGGTAACCACCATCTCCCTGGGGACCCTCGCCGTCACCCTGCAGACAAACACAAAATACACACTAACGGAAAATTCATACATTCGTGACAAGGGGTCATTTTTGCACAAACAGTCAAAAACATTGATAAAGATATATGGATAACATAAATAAGGCATACAGAACACAGAAGCTTCACTATGGATTTGTACTACATTAGCTCACATTTCATTTTAGCACATTACATTACATAGATAGATAGATAGATAGGTAGATAGATAGGCAGATAGATAGACAAACATATATATAGATAGCTACCTGTCCTTCTCCTTCTCCTCGACCCTGGCGGCGGATTGTCAAGCTCCCCTCCTCCGCAAATGGCAGGTTCTCTGATGAGCTGCTGCTGCCTCCCGAGCTGGGGTGGGGGGACGACGGAGGGTGGGGGGAGGAGGAATTTACAGTGGGAGGGGAGGTTTCAGGTTGGACGGAGGGAGATGGGAGAGCAGAGGGAGTTGGCTGGTTCCGCCTGGCAGCTGCCACCAGCTCTGTGACAGGGCCACTAATGGTCCGCCGTCGGTTCACCACTTCACCGTCCAGACCAATGGCATCCCGTGTTTTCCCCACCTGGTAAACATACGATCATGTCATTGGTTAAGTCAATTGGTTAAGTATTGGGAAGTATGTATACTTGACACTTCAAAGAGGAAGACATACAGTACAGATACTTCTACAATGATTTATGAAATGTTCTCAATACCTGCAAGAAATTCTTCTGCAGTGCCATGCCTTTGGCTCCACCCCCTATAGAAGACATTTCCAACATGGCAGCGATGCTCCTGACGCTACCCATGCTGCTCGTCTCCACAGCAGCTGTTTCCACGGACACCCCGAGGTCGCTGGCCCGCCGCTGTTGGTGGTAAGGCACGTCCAGCATCCCCCCTGTGGTAGTATGTGTTTGCTGCAGTGTGTTGGCATCTGTCAGGTTGGAGTTGGAACTGGAGATGGCAGAGCTGGAACGTTTGGGCGGTGGCGGGGGCGGGCCTTTTTTCTTCTGACGCAGCGCAAAGGACTGCGTTTGGTTGCGGTTAGCGTTCTTTTCCTGGTTGCGGACGGAGTGGCTGCGGCTGACGCGGTGGGTCACTGTGGCGTATTTACCTCCCTCCCCTCTGACGACAGCTGAGCTCTGATTTCCTACTACCTCTGCTTCTCCTTCTCCGCCTCCACCTCCTCCTCCTGCTTTTTCATCACATTCGCCATCGGACACGGCATATCGGTTGAGGCTGTGAGCGCGTTTCTTCTGGAGCGCCGAGGGCTCTGCTCCTTCTCCCTCAGCAAGTTCAACCTCTGGGGGGAGGCAGAGGAGAGGGACCTGTGGTTGTTGGCTCTCCCTGACCTCCATCATCTGTGTCTGTGAGTGGTGCTGACTGTGTGCCTGGTTCTGTGGCTGGACTAGAGGCTGCTGCTGCTGCTGCTGAGGCTGAGGCTGCTGCTGAGGCTGAGGCTGAGGCTGAGGTTGAGGCTGGATACATGGAGCCCCGCGGTGGGTTGGAGACTGAGGTGGGTGTGAGCGCGGTGACTGAGGTCTCTCCCCCTGGATGAACTGGGGGGACGGCTTGGGTTTGGCCTGCGGGGAAGGTGCGCTCTGGGCAGAGGAAGTGGAGGAGGAAGACGAGGTTCTAGTCTTGGTAGGAGTGTGAGGGGGCGTGTAGGGTGGAGCAGGCTGTGAATGGGAGTGGGAGTGACGGTGTTTGCCTTGAGAGGAGACACTGCCTCTGTGGGAGGAGGTGCTTCCCTGGCTGCTCTGCTGCCTCATAGTCCGCGCCTCCTTCTTAGGTGGCCCAGTACCTCCTCCCCCACCTCCTGTCATCACCTCATCATGATCTTTGCTCAGGCTGCGTGTTCGTTGAGCTTTGACCTCCTGACCTGGTTGAGTCATGGCACTCTGTAGCTCAGTGCTCAACTCGCTGTCCTGGAAGGTGCTCATCTTTGGAGACATGACCTCTGAGGAGAAAAAGAATGTCAAATTAATATGACGATAAGGTGACATGTCTGACCACTGCAAAATCTCATTAGATAAGGCAGTATACAGTAGATCTGATTTAAAAAAGTTGGTCATTATCAATTTATCATCTGTTGGCTTACCGTCTGGAGGTGGGCTGTCCACTGACATGACTTCCTGCTGCTGTGTGATTGGTGGGGGCTTCTTTCGGAGGGAGCCCCGCCCATCTGAACCACGCTGCATTTCTGCCAGTCGCTTCACTGCCAGCATCAGCTTCTTTTGGTGACCTAAAACATCAACAGATTGGAATTACCGGTCTCATTAAATCTCAAAAATTTGAAGAAATAAATTAGAGGACAACAAATTATTTTTAATATCATTTTCAATTTAAAAAATCAGATTTTAGTTTAGCTATTTTATTAGATCATAATTAATAAATAATAACAATAATTGCATAAATAGATAACATTTTCAGAACCTTAATATTCCTGTATTTTGCACTTAATCCTTTATCTATTCCCTATTTTCCCCACATAACATTTCCTTTTCACAATCAGCAATCATAGATAGCTAACTGAAGCATGACTAAACACCAACTTTTTCAGCTAGCTACCCAACTAAAGCTAATTTTCATCATAAATGACATCATCCAGTGCACGAAATGTTAACGTGATATACTGTGTCCTGCTGTACTATCACTGTATTCATTTTCTTAACACTTAACAACTAACTACTAACAAAGTTAGCGAGCTAACACTACTTAGTCCACCATAGCATTGTATTCATACTTCATACATCATTTTTGACCTGTCTGATCACCTTTCATTTATATCAGTGTCGGGGCTCCATATACATGCGTCTCTCAGTAATTTGTTAAGAGGAAGGGGAAGGGGCAGCTGTTTCCTCATGAATTTTCATACATATACATTTTTGCTGCAGAAAACACTGTAGAGTTGATGTCAGATTCCAATACTTGGAGTAGATTCTCCAGGAAGTGACATCTGTTTCCCCATCGATTTATGTTTCCCCTTCCCTTAACCTAAAGCTTACCCTCACCTTACCCCTAACCAGTTATCTCTGCTTACATCTAGGAATATAATGTTTACTATAGCAGCAGCTCAATTAGATGGCAGAGACATAAAGGAGGACTCTACTGTAGCACAAATCACTGTCCATTGAGCTGAAGCTTGACTGCAGTAGACTCTAATGCTTCGAACAGTATACTGTAACTCTCAAAGTGCTCTAACTGTAAAAAATGCATTAATGTGTATAAAGTATGAAACAAACTGTCTGACTTACCCAGTTTGGTGATGCCGATTTCTTGCAGGTCCTCCCAAGTGATGTCAGTGATAAAGTCGATGTTCTCATAACCGTTCTGCACTAACACCTGGTGGTACTGGCTTAGACCAATGGCAGATAACCATTCTCCTAGATTGGCCTACAGGAACACCAGAAACATGACTGCTCACCAGGCTAGCTAAAGCTAAAGCTGGTAACTTTAGACTAACAAGCAGGGCAGCCAACTAACACATCTGGCATTTTTTGCTGAACCAATAGAATTATGATGTACACCGTATCACACTGTGTCACTATACCAGGCAAGCATCTACAATACTTGGTCATTAAAGCAGAGTGTGTGTGCATGTATGTCTTGAGTTTTACTCACAGGTTTCTGATCAGGTAGCCACTCTGAGACATTTAGCTTGTTAATCTCTGATGTCATTTTCTTTCTGTGACCTGGTTTAGTTATCCCAATAGCTGTCAGATCCTATACACACACAAACAAACAGATTACACACACATAAGATACAGTAGTGGAAGGTGTAGGTTTTCCACCACAAAGTGCATTAAAATCTACAATAATCCAGCAGTCTCTCTCTCTCTCTCTCACACACACACACAGGAAAACTTGCAACACAAAGAAATGAGACGGCATGACATCTAATGAAAGCTTTTGTCAGGTGAGGAGAAAAGAGCAGAAATGTAAATGTCTCAAAATTATAAGAAAAAGCAGAAAAGCAAGGAAAGCAAAAGCAAATGTCCATAGTGAAAAGGAAGCACCCCAAGAAATCAGTCAGCTAAATTCTCCATAATTTCACTTAGATCCAGCTCTTAGTTTTATACTTTTATATTACACTTCTTCATATATATTGAAACTAAGAGAATTATAAATTATAGAGTGCACATTAAGAACTGTAATTAATGAAAAATACAGTGAATCATCCCGTCAATGTTTGTTGAGTTTTGTTTGTGTAATTCAGTGGTAGTTGTGGTGGACACACAAGAACACACATTTCCAGACATAAATTAACATTCAATAATCATCACACATGCACACACACACGTGCGCGCGCACACACACACACACACGCACATGGAAGAATAATTCATAAATTCTATACAGATGTGACAAAACATACAGTAATAGGGGCAAAGATTTTATGACGTCTCTAATAACAAAGCTCTTTTTAAGTCAGCCCAGCTCTGAACCCTTCAGCATGCACAACTATGACTGCAGTGAGTGTATATATATAAATAATTTATATATGCTATAAATTATTTGTATGTAGGTGAGCGTGGCAGAGAGCATCAAGTCTAGTTCCTTGGAACAGGCAGCAGCAGTGTTTGGGGGTGGGGGGGGGGACAGAGGGTTGCATGGACAGATTTTTACATCAACTTTATGTTCACAGGCTTTATTTTTGAATGTGTTTAGCACTGGACCCTGTACACTGGCAGCTCAAAATGGAAGTGAGAGTACATGGATAGAGATGTAGAGTTAAAAGGCAAGCAACAATTATATGATGCATTACGGCAGTTTGTTTATTTTATTGTCTTTTTGTTGTCGTTGTTTTTTCCATTTTATGTTAGTGTAGAACGTATTATTAATCCTTAAATTTTTAGTGTGATTTGATTTTCTATTTTTTGACTTTGGAAATTCCAGCTGATTTCTGTACAGTATGAACTGCTTACTATTGTTGTATAGGCTGATGCAAAATAACAATGTGAACAAATATTCGATATTTATTTGAAAGGGTACTCCAGTATTTAAACATTTTTGTTAAGCTGCAAAACACCAAAAAACATCCTGTATTTCCTGTGAAGCGACTCAGGATCATTTTTCAAAACCTAACCCATGATCATCATGAGAGTTATTTTCTTAGACTTTGGAAAACTGAAGGCATTTTAAAACTGTTTTAACAGGTTGAAAAAATATTGTAATATACACTAATACTCCTCTTGGTAAGTGAACTGAACTTCATGAAATTGTTGGAGTGCCCCTTTAAGACTTACTGTCAGAGGGTAAAATGATTAACTTAATACAGAAATAATAAAGAAATTTGGTAAAGAGCTTTTTTTTTTGCTTTTCATGAAACAGATGAGCATTGTTTTGAGTTTTCCTTTGGCAGTTGTCCTTTTACTTAAAGCTACATTAAGTTGTTTTTGGAGGACTTACCAAGACTAGCAGTAACAGGAACATTCTCAGTTAAATACAATCAGCTTATGTATTTGTTATGGGTGACATTTTGCAAACATAGTCCGACTTACACACCCAGCATACACAGAGCAACATTAGCATCCATTTCGAGTCATATTTCTTTCTTGCCTTCAGATATAACTCAAATAGTATCATTTTTATGTTGTGGGGTCAGTGAGAGCCATGAGACTCAACTGGCCACTGTATGTGCAGGTTGGAGAAACAAAATGGTTTGCTAAAATCTGAGTAGAGGTGTAGAGATGGGTGTTGTTAATGGGACTGATAAGTGACCTTTTCACAGTGGACTGTAGGGTATAGGACTGCCACTTTTAATTAAAAATTCTAACATTTATTTGCATGTCAGAAAATCAAAATGTAATGTCTATGAGCACTGCGTTTAGGCCCAGTTATCCTTATATTATTATATATTTTGAATTTACTTGTTAGGATTTTTTCTTTACATTGAAATATTAAAACTGTATTTAAAACTGCATAAATAGCATAAGCATTGCAATAACATTTTAGTCAATTTTAATGGGCAGTTTTGAGACTGCCTCAGACTGTAGTGCAGTGATGACACTTACAAGGATACCAGGGGTCAGAGAGAGATGCTGGTCAATACCAGGTCATGGGTGAGAGGTGAAACACTGAATCAGGCAGGTTTGGCAGGAGGCAGGGAAGGACTAGTTGAGACCAGTTTGGTCGAGTGGTTAAATTGTGCTCATTCAGAATTTTTCAAGGAAATGATATACATGCATCTTGAAAACATCAAGGACAGCACAAATCAAAGTCGTGCAGACTCGTTTCCATTGTGGTCCTTGGAGGTGCCTGTGACCTCTCTGGGGTTCAGGGAGTCAGGGTTCAGTTGCCTTACCTCTGGGGTCATTCGGCTAATGGTGGGCAAGTCATACCCAGCGCCCAGGAAGTTTGGAGCGTAGACCTGCAGCTGAAAGTCACTCAGCCATTGGACAACGGCCTCTGAGCTCTAAGGGAGAGAAAACAGGGGGCATGCGGTCACTGGTTCCGTGTCTACTTCTTCAACAGCCACTTTTCCTCAGCAGGGCCAAGTATTGCCAAACAGAGGCCATAATATAATTACTATAGCAAGGGACTTTTCCCTGGATTTTGTGTCTGTCAGTATATCCTTTCAATATATTCTGATGTCACAAATACATTTAGGGATGATTATAACTGTAACATCTGGCCCCTGACAAGGTCAACAAATTAGCCTCTGTTAGCCCTGCTTGGCCCTGTAGTGAAAACCAGGCTTAAGTTAGGAAGGAGAAAAGCCCTGCCTCAAGTATCTAGTATGCTCCAGCAAGAGCTGCAGATTAGCAACAGCAGGCTAATCTGCATTTGACGCTTAACAGCTGGAAAGGAGACAAAATAGGATTTATGTTTGAGGAGAGAGGCCAGAAAATGCTTCAGTGTAGTGGAGACCACGCTAAAAAAACTGACTGTAGAAGCAGACACACTCATTGTCACATACTTCCCCACAACAAATATCCTTCCTCAAATATGCTAACACTTTAGAATAGCTCAGTTCGATTTTAGTTTTTAGCTACTCTTAGCTTCTTTTAGCTAATTATCTCTAAGTTGATTTCATCATTTTTGACTGAGGCTCAGTCTTAAAAATGTGCTTGAGATATGTTCAGTGCTAAGCTGTTTCAACCTAAATGTACACAGTTTTTAAGTTCAATTGTAGATTTTTAATAAAATGCGTTGCACCACACAAAACAGATCTTATCTAGAGATCTGGCTTTTTACATTCACTAACTTCCAGGTGTAACTGTTGCGTAGCTAACTGAACCAACTGACAAAGTTAACATTAGCTTGCTATTACCAGCTATTGAGGAGTAAAAGAGGAATCATTAAATATATATGACCTGACACAAAAAATAATCAGGTGAGTTTTAAAATTACATTTCACCAAAACAACACAATATAGTTCAAATAACCAATAATAGCAAACAATTCAAGTACACCATTAACTCTCCTTTTAGCAATGTTTTGGGTCTCTACCAACTCCTTTATAGTTGGTAAATGCTCCACTGTGTTCACCAGCTAATCACTTTGTCTTCATAAACAGTAAGCTGAAACTTTCTATAAATTTCCATAAAGCTGAGGGGAACTGCAGATTGCAGATTCAAAAGACAATTTTCTGCAGGCTCATTGTTACACTTTGATATTATCACAATTCTCAAATTCTCTGTTTATAAATCATCATTATAAAAAATATAGTTTATAACTGTTTCACATAATTTTTGAAGTCCTCAGACTATTATTTTTGGCAGTTATGCTACAGATTTGTGACACCAGTTCCCTGTTCACATAGATATCCAACCAGGATACATTACCTGGTGTTTATTAAGACATTCAAGTTTTATTGGTGCATCCCAGTATAATAAATCATTAGTTAGAACTTAGGTAGGACGTCATACATAGACTTAGTGATGATTTCATCAACAGCTGGTGCAACCCACTCCTAATCTGGAGTAAGGACCATTGATATATTGCCTGGTTAAAATAGTTGATAATTTGCCACAGTGTCCTGCTCTACATGATGTTACTGGTGCTACATGACTGGGTGTAACTGTAAAACCACTGCATGACTTCTTCCCACACACTCTGTTTCTCTTTAAACTCCCACATTCCTCCTGTCTCTTTTGTCTTTGTCCATTCTGCATCTCTTTCCCCCTTTTTCCTTCTTTTCTTCATCTTTCCTCATGACCCTCCTCTTCCTTCACACTGTCCCCCAAAGCTGATTAGTGTTCTTCCCCTCTTTCTTCATCTGTCGAGGGAAATATTAGGATGCTGGGTACTAAGGAACCAGGACTCAGGCTAACAGATGGCCATGAACATGGCTTACATGACAGTGCACACACACACACACACACACACACACACACACACACACACACACAGAGGCAAGCAATTCACACACAACCACCACGACCACCTGCTATTTACATATGCTTGTTGGTCTATCAGGCTTGAAATTATTATACAATAAGACATCAACTTAAATGTGGGCCCCCACACATATACAAAGACACACACACGCACACGCCGCACACACACACAGACACACACACAAACTCTACAGTAAATGACAGCTTACTGTACATGGTGTAAGCTCAGATTTCACGCCTCTTGTGTCGAACTAGTCCACCCACACCATGCATACTGCTGGGCACCTGCCAGCACGCACACACAAACACACACACACACACACACACACACACACACCGATATCTAACTAGAGTTATGCTTGCCTGAGGTGCACCGAGCAACGATTGAATTAGAGACATTTATCTCAGCAAAAGAAGAAAAATACTGCAATGGAAGAAGAGAAGCTGCAACCAAAAGGAGTGAATAATGATGGATAGCAGGTAATAGATAAACGAGAGAAGGACAGGATTCTCTCTCACAAACGCTCACTCACACGCAAGATTTCTCGTTCACAGATTCATACAAGATCAAGCCGGGGATCTTCTACTCACAGACTCACCGTATCATGGCTGCATCCAAACACTCGCAGCACGGATGAGGCCAGTTGCGAGAGAAACCGCTGGGACATCTTGGTGTGTGTTTGTGTCTATGTCTATGTCTATATGTGTGTGTGTGTGTGTGTGTGTGTGTGTATGAGTGAGAGAGTGTTGTGGTTTAGGTGACTGAGGAGCTACATTCTCTTCATGCTACAGTTAGATGTTGATAGTGGTGACTGTCTCCTTACTCATATGTGTTTGTAGAGGACTGAATCTGTGGGATTTTGGGACTGTCCTACCTTCCCCTCGCCTGGCACCTCCCCCTTCCTGGTTGCCGTGGCGTCATAAGGCGGCGCTTCATGGAGCGGACAGCCCGATTGGCTCGATGTCCGTGAGGAGCTGGCAGAGCCTGCTGGGAGAAATATCATTGGCCAGTTTCAAGCTGTCACCCTGTCACTGTAAACTTGCTTTAGTCAACAGATGAGTTTACTCATTATCCAACCTGACCTCTACCCACCTCTACCAACTGATTTCTGGTCAGTCTCCTCCATTGCTTTGACAAACAGCCAGTCAAAATTCTTGCTTTCCAAGATACAACAAACCTTCTTAACCAATCACACCCTTCTAAGCTTCCTCCTACATCCCCTGCCTTGGCCATCTGTCTGTTAAACCAGCCAAGATCTGTGTCTGTGTGCGTGTATGTGTGTGATATGATGCCATTTTTAAAAGACCAGTGGATTGTGACTGTTGTTTTTCTAACCCAACTCTCTTGCTCCCTGGTTTTCATCTTTCCCCTCTATTGAAAGATCTCACCAGTCTCATAAAACTTGCAAGTATGGTTACTGTGACCCTGTCCTACCTGCAGGTTGGTCTACCGACTTGGACTGCTCCAGCAGATGCTCCTTAGCTTTGGCAGACTGGGACAGGACCGTGGCTAGAAGCTGCACATACACATACATGCATAGAAGTGCACATAAACATCCATATTAGCATACATGTAACAACTTACATTTTGTTGCTTTGCAGTAGTATTAATAGATTTTTTTGACCACCTGGGGGCAGCAAAACAAGCTGTAAACAGTCCAGCATTCCCTCTCCTTTTAGCTCTATTTTTGGTCTCCACCAGCTCCTGAGGAAAATATCTGGCTGAGAGTGGTGACAGTGAATCAAAACAGTAGGTTTTTGGGTTTATAATACTGATAAGTGATGCTCAAACTATTAATTTCTTTCCTTTTTTTGGGGGGGGGGGGATGTACTTTAAAATGAGACTATTTAGCTTTTGCTAAACAGCTGCCACTGTGGCCATATATTGGTAAATTGAATTTCCCCTCGTTTCCAAAAATGTTCTTGAATCATTTGTACTGAAGCAAGGCGACAAGCAACAACAAACAGGTCAGCTTGTGAGGTACTTGATGCTTACTTCTTGTTTTACTTTTTTGAGCATATTGTAACATTTGCATAAGTAGAAAAGAGTCATTAAGTCAGCAAACTGACTGTAACTACATGGCAAGATCTATCCAAAGTTAGCTAATAATAGCCGCCATGGGCTACTGTTTATATCAAACCAAAGGCCTTTCCCAATCTGTGTTCTCTGTGCTTATGTTCTCGTGGACCTCTGAAATCAGTCACAGCCCAAGTACTGTTCCAGTTCAAGGCCTGCATCTAACCAAGTACAGATCAAATATTCGGTACTGTTATTATATTACTTAACAAAGTTTTGATATTTTTTCAGATGAGAAAGCAACTATTTAGATTTCAAACATGTGGTAAGTCAATCCAAATAATGCCTATCAGGAAATTTGCTCTGGTGATTCAGAGATGTGAGGGCTGACCTGGCGGCCGGTTCCTGAGATGACCGGCTGGCCAATGTTTGCTATTGTCCTCGGAGAATAATACTATCTCAGCAAACCCGTTGGCAATTCTCCGCTGGCTCTGTTTGTAGCATTTCGATATGTGAAAAAAGTGGTTTGTTAAAACAAAAGGTTTGTTGCTGCTGGTTTGCCTGAGAAGATGAGTTTCGGTGAGTTTATATGTACAGATATACCACCACATTTCAATATGAATAAAAAAATAAATATATACAGTGTAAATGAAAATGAACAGTGGCAGTACAGTTCATATTAAATTTCATAAAAAATGTTAATATACTTGAGAGAGATTGGATATCAAGTGTATGTCTTACTACACTCACTGTTAATTCCATCTTTTCCCCAAAAAAGTCTGTGCACCTTTGAGCAAAGATTATTTTGTTACAGTAGTTTGGTTCAGTTGTCCTGAAGTGTAACCACCAGAGCCAGGCAAAGCTGATGGTAAGTTCACAATCCCAAAGTACAAAAGTCCAAACTTACCGTATTGATATTGAGAAACGCCCCAAGTAAGGCTCTAGCAGCAAGACTCCTGAGTGTTTTAAACTTTGGATTTCAACTTTTTATTTTTTATAGAGAGAATGTATTATTTCAAAAAATACCAATTCTATAACCTCATCATCTCAGATTAGACTGATCACTGTGGGTTTGTCTGGAGAAAAAGTGATGGATGCTGACTCTTGTTACATTAATCACACTTAAACCTCTGTTCTGAACCTTCCAGTATAAGTACTGCAATAAAAATTTGATGAGAAATGAATGGAATGATACACAGAGAAGACAGATGCTACCGGTCAGTCTGGTCTGCACTTGGTTCTAATTTTGCTGTGTGGATGTTTTAGTGGTTTTAAAAAGTGCCACACTTGCACTTTCTTAACAAGACGCCTGCTGAAAATGTCTAACGTGCAACTGGCTACTTTCATAAGTAAATAACCATCTTAACAGAGGCTTCAGACTAACAACGCAGAGTTCAGAGCATCTCTGTTTTTGTATATAAAAGCATAGAGATAGATGATAACATTAGAAGAACAAACAACATATTTGGTATTCAGATGATGATGGTAGAGAGCGTTCTGTAACATGTGGCTACATATCATACATCACGACAAAATTTTCTGCAGAGCTTTTTTTTGTTTTTGTATTTGTTTTTTTTGTAGTTTAGAGGTAGGACTCAGGTGGAAAAACATACTTCTGTGCACCAATCAGGACTTCAAAAAATCAAAATGACTGATTGATTGATGACAGTTGTGGAGTTGCTTGGTTTTGTTGCCAGGTCACTGTAAATCAAATCTGTGAGTGTTAAACTCTTAATAAATAATCATTTAGGATGTTTTTTTTCCCCCAACGTTGTTGCTTCCTATTTTAGTCATGAATAGATAATGCTACAGAGAAATCCTTGCTGTAAGATTTGAGACCAGGTTCTCAAGGACTTGTAAAAGTACCAGTATATTAATCTAAATATAATCCATTTACAAACAAAGTCCAACATTAAAAATCCTACTCAAGTAAAGGTACAGAAGTACTGTATAATCAGCAAAAAGTATTAAACGTAAAACCAACCAGTAGCAGCTGATATTTGGCAACTTCTAGCTTCCTTTGATTGCAATTAATATCCAGCTCTTGGAATACTGGATAAAGTATATCTGTAATGAGTATGCAAATATTTGTTTGTATGTATGTGTGACTGTGTGTGTGTCGTACCTTAACCCCCTCAGCCTGTGCATGGAGGATGTGTGCGGCACTGCCGGCACTCTGACCGCTGCCTGACGACCTCACACTGGTGACACTGCCAGAACTACCCACACTGCTGCGGTCTCCACCTGTAACACACACACACACACACACACACACACACACACACACACACACACAAAACATACAAACATGCATTCACACACGTATGCAACCGCCCAAACAATATGTAGAGATTTTGTGCATACAGATGCACACATGCAACAAACAGATGGATGCATACAATCACACACACACACACACACACCACACACACACACACACACACACACACAGGCAGACACACATTGAGTGGTTTAGCTGATATCCAAAGCAACGTGGTAACAGGTGTGACTCTCCACTGAAATGCACTGGGCAGCATGTGGTTGGGTGGATAGGTGGACGGACGGACAGACAGACAGATGATTGTTGGACGACTGAAGGACGAACACAGAGGTGAAGTAAACAAGACACACCTTTTGCTTGTACACACACACACACACACACACTATCTTCTCTCTCACTCTTCCTCTTTCTCCTAGGTTTTCTTGTTCTCTCTCACAGGTCTCCATACATCCACTTGGAAAGACACACACAGACTGTAGACCGATGCAGATGGCTGCAGTCCTACACATAAGGCCACTGAGGTCAGCTAAGCTTTAGATGGAGGGATAAGCAGGACATGGGAGCCTGTCAGGAGCTGGTCAAAGAGTATCTGAAAGCCTTCAAACAACATCATCGATGAGCTCAAAGAAATGGATGGATTCTGATCCTGGGGATACTTGCAATACCATAGATAGGTAGTGCCAGTCAGCCTTTTTTGAATGGATGTCAGATACTGTTTGAACCCTGGTCAGAGCTTAAGGAGTCAGGGGTTGAGGGCTCAGCGCAGCGCGGCTTAGTTACCTGCCACGGGCTTGCGCAGTACCCAGATCTCTTCGTTGGAGCCTCCATGGGGCCCGCTGGATGGGGTGGGGGAGCTGTGAGGACTTGCCTCTGAGCCGCGACAACCTTCAACACAGAACACCACTGTTAGCCGCTAGCGACCCTAAACTGGCCTAGGAAGAACTGCTATCATTTTGCTAACACGGGCAGCATCAATTACTTTTAATTAATTCATTCATTTTCTTTTTACTTGTTTGGCCATTTTGGGGCAGGGGGAAAACCTATTTAACACTGACATATCAATGCCTTATAGAGTTCATATGGCAAATGTGTTTGTATACAGTAGCTTATTTGCACATCCAACAGACATGGTTCAAAATTTGGAGTAGTATCTCTGGCCACCTGATGAATTTAAGTTTAATATTCACTCTCCTTTTAGCTCTGTTAATATCTGGCTCTTTAGCTGCTAAATGCTCCACTATGTTTACTAGCTAATTGCTAACTTTTTCTGTCTGCCGTTTGTTATCACATTGTTTTTGCAGCTATCTCCTGCTGCTAATTTTGAGTTAGCCTTACTAATGATAGCAGTAAGGCTAACTCAAAATTAGCTAAGAAAAAAAAAAGGCTAAAAAGCTCAGCAGATCTGCCGGTTTATCACTATAAATGACTCCTCTCACGTTACACATTTGATCCATTGTTTATATAAAAAATATTGATTAGTGCAGCATTAATGTAGGCTCAAACCAGTATTAGCTATCACGTATCCATATACCTGACTTTGATATCATGAATTTTACAGGATTTTGTACTTAGAATTGTTTATTATTTTGAAAAAATATAATCTATTATTGTCACATAGTTATGTCGATTTGATAAAAGGTTACTTTTGTGCTTTAAAAATATTTATATCAGTTTTACCATCCACTGTATTTAAAATCATCTAAAATGTGAAGTACACTGGACACTTCAACTGTCAAAGTTATGTACAGTATTTGTCCCTCACAAATACACCAAACAACTGCCAGACTTCACTAACGACTGACAGGACAGTCAACTCTTGCAGATTACACTGGCATCCATTAAGATGTTGGTAAGTAACCAAAAGAAACTATTAGAAAATGTTGATTTTTCTAGATTTAAATCAAAAACCACAGAAAATTCTCAACACAAAAAATCATTTGTCATAGGCAAACTGGGTTTGCAATCTGCCTCATTTTCTACAGTGTGTTCTCAACTTGATATTTTTAGAAAGTTAAGGGTAAAGTGGGATTAATTAAATTAATTATAAACTTATCTGTAAAGAAGACAAGAATTACAGAGGGGCCAGTAGGAGAGCAGGATGATAGGGTAGAGGCGGATAAGGGAGGCTTTAAAAGGATATTTAAGTTTCAAACTCACTTACACACCACACTTTCATTCTTTCTTACATGCTCTCTCACACACACACATACACAGAAAAAAATACAGGATATATATAGATATATGAAAACATTTATATACCCATAGTACATAAATAAATCCATAACATGAATATCTGTGTATATACACATATATGCCATAATGTACATACACATACATATATAATGCATCCATAAGTGTGTGATTATATATGTAGGCCTTGTCAAAATGGGGCTGCTGTTGTGCATTTGGAGAGTGTCATAAACCATTATAACCATCTTAAGAAAGGTTTATAAATGGTTTATATGTGTGACCAACAGTGCTCTAGAGAAACACACATAAAAAATCCTTTTGCTTTCATGTGATGTCACAGCTCTTTCTTGTGGCCATTTTGCATCCCTCCAAGTGACCTCAGACTGATTTCATGTTTTATAAGACTATGGGCAGCCTTTGAATTGAAATCACTTCAGGCCAAAACTCAACTTGACTCATTTGAGAGGTATCATATTTTTTTTATATTCTATCATATCATATTATTTGGCTGCTGCATTCCCATTTTTGGACTTGCTGTATTACAGGAAATTTGCCTAAAGAAATGTATTCTCCTGGAGGAGACAAAATGGTGTCCAGTGAAGGTACAGAGTTTACAATCAGTGAATACCTTACCTGCAAAACATTCTGGGTGACATTTTCTAACAATGCATTTGTGTCACTTACATAACATTTGACATTTTACACTTTAAAACTTGCAAATCTTTGCATGTAATACATCTACATACATTTTCAGCATGTAATTCTAATATGTTGTGACCTTGAATGACTGTATAAAAGCTAAAGACTGTTCAGAAAAAATTAGCATTATCCCAGATGCAGTATTTTACATCTCCAACTAAACCTCTGACAATGTTCCAGCCTTTCCAAGAACAAATTTATATTTCTATTGAACAATTTCACTGAGACTCACTGGTAGTTTCAGATTATGTTAAACTTGTTTGTTTAACAGTTGTTGTTCCAGACTTATTCATCTCTGCAAAGCCTGTATAAGCACTTTACTTGACCATTCCCACTGTTCATCACAATCACACACACATACTCATACACACGCACACACACACTCAAGTTGCGGGTATAAGTGCAAAGTGGGTAAAAGTATTGTTAAAATGATCAGACGTGACAGTAACACACAGGACGAGGACAGAACAAAAAACACGCTGTCTGGTCAGTTGCGTATTGGGCATGTGTGTATAGGAAACTAGCAGGGTAGTTTTAGGGGGAGGGACAGTAGTGATATGCAGGGAAAGAGGAAAGAACAAAGAGGAAGGAAGGGAAAAAAGAACTGCGAAAAACAAGGAACCATGACGTTTAACTGAAGCACAAACCAACTCAGGAGAACAGAGGTCTGTGGTAAAATGGTGAATTTTCCCTCCCACCTGACATCTATTCTTCTTCTTCTTACTTGCAAAGAAATTCAGAAAAAGATTCCTGTGTGCAATGGCTCAAAACCACATCTTAAAATCCATACCACTGCACTACATTACTTTATCACCTGTTTAGATGTTTTCTCCTCTCCCTTTCCTATTGACAAAAATGCTAAAGCAGTGACTAGACCTGCATGAGGAAGATGTGACTTTGCATTGTTTACATACAGACATGTCTTACTTCAGAACAAGTGAAATAAATAATGTGCTTTAGGTGTTTTTATGGCTGACTTTTGCCCTGTGAAGAGCTGATTAACATGGGACTGATAGTAGTGTTGATTAGTAGCCATGAAATGAAGCAACTGGTATGATTTAGAATCAGAGAGGCTGAAGGTTTAGTTCAGCTATAAATTACAAATACCAAGGCTGGATTTCATCCATACTTCATTTCCTATGAACTCCTTGCATGTGTTAAGGCAATTTGAATCCAGTACAGGGGTAGTTGACTCAAAGTTGAGTAAATATAAATGCAAAAAGAATAATTTCTCTGTAATATTTGAATTACAACAATGATATAAAAATAGCAAGTGGCCTTAACACTTTAGAATCCTATCTAAAACTGGATTTTGGCTCTCAGTAATGGAGATGACAACAGCAACAACAGAAAAACAAAAGTTATACAGTATGAGCAACACATAAAATTACATAAATAATGATCCATAACAGAAAACTTTAATGGATGCCTCCAACACTTACAAAGCCAATTAGAATCTTACATGACCAATAGAATTTTTATCCTGGCAGACACTGAAAAACACCAGAGGAAAGCATCCCTTGAAGTTTTAATAATAATAATAATAATAATAATAATAATAATAATAATAATAATGAAAAGGGGCCATGTACCTGGGGCAGTGGGTGTGTCTCCCTGTGGGGTTGTCACGGGCGACCTGTTATAGCCAAAGGAAGTGAAAAGTGGAAGCAGTGGCTGATGGGAATGTGGTGGAGGAGGAGGCGGTGGAGGCAGGATATGGATCTGATGGAACGTGGTGTCGTTGCCGTTGACTACCGCGTTGGCAGGGGCAACCGTCGCCGGGGGAACCAGCGGTATCTTTTGAAACTGTTGAGTGCAAATGACTGTGCTGGCCAAACCTAGATAACACCCACCGTGACGACACACCGAAACACACACACAACCAGCCAACAGTGAACCACCGCCACGTAACAAACAAACAACAAAACAGAGAGTTACACATAAGAAAAGGGGGAAAAAAACAAAATTAAAAACAATGGCTGAAGTTACAAAATTAAACAAAGAAATCAAAGGTAATGAAGGACACAGCTGATGTTAAAGTTGGGAGGTTGGATAGAAGGAGAGGACAGACAAACGGGCATCGTTGAAATGAAATGTGGTGAAAAGGGATGATGGATGGCAAAACTGGAGATGGTCTCAGGGACTGATAAGCAAAAGCTGATAATCAAGAGTGACCTTTTTACTTTTGACATGTTTGAATGTTGCCTCCTGACTTATCTGAGTTTAAGCTGATTGTGTGGCAAACCAACTGTATATCACATATATTCTGCTCCAATCCAGACAAGCCTCCCCTCATCACTCCTCCAACCAACATAACACAGACAGAGTTAGAGGGTTGCCTAGGTAGCTAGCTTTAGTGTTGAATAGAATAGAGCAGAATGCCCTTTATTGTCATTATACTAAAGTCTCCTTTACAGTTCAAATATACAAAATAAACAGAAACAAAAAAATATATAGAAAAGATATAAAAACAATGTGACTGTATGTACAATGAGGTATAGAGTTAAAGCTCAGTTACATTTGCATTTTGAACTTGAGACACCAAGCAATAATATGTTGTGAACATGCAGCTTTGTCCAATATTGTGCTCAGCAACATTTTCTCAGATACACTGCAACAAGATAGATAGCCCTCTAACTTAACAAATGAAGCACAACCCATAAGCTAGCTCAGACAATCAACTTGTGTCCAACGCTTCACTTACATGGCATACATTAGTCAACAAATTAATTTGATAATATTAGTGCGCTTAAGTTGTCAATGCCCTGATCACTCTTTTGCTGCCATGCCTGCTGCCATAAAGATCACCTGAGAGCTAGCTGTCACTTGGTGCTGCTGCAGTCGCTGTGTTGTCGTCACTCCCAACTCCCTGCTATGTGGAGTTTAGGACTTTGTTGTAGGGAGTGACAAGGTCAGATTCTATATGCAGAATATCAAAGCTGTACATACTCTACATTTACATAATAATCTGTTCCTTTGGAGTTGGCTCACTGAAATTTCATCATATTTACACAAAGTAGAGGTCACAAATGAGATAGATTAAATTACTTTTGTATTAGCCTAGCATAGCTCAAGTAGGTGAAGGTGTGTTACATTTCCTGGATGACAAAATGTTAAAAACTAGGCAATGTATTGGTAGCCCTTATCTTTTAGATATAAAAACCATTTGTTTCATGTTAGCAAAAACTTTGCCCTTCACTGATTACATACGAATTATTAGCATCCCAGCTGCTGTATGTCCAGTTCAGTACATGATCATGATGACTTGACAAACTTGAGGAATCAGACAAACCTCCCAAATTTCCAACTGAAAAATATTTATAGCCCACTCTAGCCTACTTAGCTACTGAAATACTTCATCAGTTACTGTCAATAAAAGAGTCAGTCACTGGTGATCACTGACTAGACAGAGTGCTTATAAAGTTAGCTTCATCCATATATGCATTTCTGTTTCCCACTCTTATTGTGATGGCTGCTGCAAAACTGTTTGTTTTGCTAATTTTTGCTAATATTTCTGTTTAGTTGATGTCTTAATTGACTATTTCTTTTGGTTAAAAAAGTCATACGTATCATCCCTGTTCATGGAAAAAGAAGGGGTAGATGAGAAGTACAGCACATGTACAGGAGACTGGCTAGGGAGGAATGGTGGGAAAGAATAATAATTAAAAATGGATGAAAAACAGCTGAGTAAATGAAACCCCTTGCTAGAACAGCTGCTGTGGCCCCCAAGTGTGTGTGCTGATGTGCCCTGGCAGTGATTAGTCATTGTGGCTCTGCAAGCTGAGTGGGAGTGCTCCAGCTGTTTTTTGTACTGTATCCACAGCTGTTATATAGAAATATACTGTATGTTAGGACAGGTGTAGCAACAATTGCATATTTCTCAACCATGAAGCAGGTTCTACAGGTGGTAAATGGACTATATGGTATATACAAAAGAGCAAATGACTATAAGAAGGGGCGGCCATATGCAAGAGAATAATGTTAAAGACAAGTGAGTGAGAATTTTGTGATCACAGGGGATGAAGCAGATCATCACAAAGAGACAGGCTTACAGACTGAGACAAGAAAACATATTACTACAGAGAGACAGATGGACAAGCAGAACAACCTGACCTACAGACAGACACCAATAGACAATTAAAAACATCTGAGCCTCTTTGTGGCGGTGCAGTGATGGGATGGATGTAAATGTGTTCTGTATGTCTCACCAAAGATATTAATAGCTCATTGTGTTGATATAAGATTGGAGGAGGTTAAATTAAAGGGCAGAGTTTTTAAGAGTTTGACACTGGTTGGTCAGCTTACCTGTTAATTAATGAAACTCCAGAGATGACACCAAAATTCTACATGTTTCTCTGGCAGGTCTTTCACTTTATTAGAAAACATCTTGTTTTAAGTTTACACAATAAGAAATTCAAAAAATAGTTTTACATTTTGGGAAATATTTACTGGCTTCCTTGCCAAGAGTAAGATGAGAAGACTGATATGACCCTAATTTCTTTATGGTAATATGAAGCTAGCACTAGCAGCCAATTAGGTTAGCTTAGCTCATCTTAAAACCTTGGAAAAAGGAGGGAAGAATTTGCCTGCCTCCACAAGGCATCATTTTTATCTTGTGCAGTTATCCTAAACTAGATATATCATGTTAATTACTGAGATTTTAGAGGTGCTGTTTGGCAGGTTTTGTTACCTTTTGTCAGAGCCAGGCTCGTTGTTCCCTCTTGTTTATAGACTTGGTTCTATGTTAAGCCAGCTGGCTGCTTGCTGCAGCCACATTTAGTGCGCAGGCATGAGAGTATTATTGATCTTCTTAGTAAGAAAACAAACAAGCATATTTCTCGAAATGTCAAACTAGTCTGTTTATCTATGGAAATAAACTTATAGCCTTGGATTTACTCTTATTTACCTGCTATCATTCAGCAGCTAATGCTAAGTGGGACAACTGAGAACTGAAACACATAATCAACCAGGAACATGTGTTCTCATTACTTAACAGGTAATTTCAAGCATCCATCAGGCCAAACTCCTAAAAGTTCAGTGTTCATTCAGGTGGAGTTGAAGAACAGTTAAAATTCTGGTGGAAGTGAAGCTAAAATGGTTCATGAACATTAAACTTGGATTACACCTTCAGTAATGCAAGGATGACAGCTGGGTATTTGGTACCACTGTACTGCTGGCAGACTCTCAAACATCTTCTCTTCGACTGTGTGAGATGAAAGCGATGAAGTTCTCTAATATAACTTTTCTAACCTGTATTCATCCACGGAGAGTTGACTAACTTAACAGTTCTAGAGATTCAAACCTGAGATCTGACCAGTGTGATGACAAATATGTGCCTGTTGGCCACTGTGCAGCTCCACTGTAGTAGATGGCAAGGTCAGGTGACTTCCTCAACTGTTTATGAGAGAGGCTAGAGCATTGTTCATTCACTTAGCTTCACTTTTCTCCATTTTCTTCTCCTTCTTCTTTTTCTATCTTTCTCCAAGTTCTTCCTCTGTGTTTAGTACAAATATGTGTAATATACGGTATTCCCATGACTGATTTGCTGACATTTTATCAGACAGTCAGCGTGGTCGCAATCTTAAACTCCACCGCACACTCACATGCACACACATAGGAATGCAAACACACCTGTGCGCTTGCTGATGACTTCTACCATGGTGGACGGGAAGTAGCCCACCCGGTCATTTCCTGTTCGGTTGTCATGGATACAGCCTTTCCAGCGTCCGTCAGGGTGCTGCTCCAAAACCTGTCAGGAAGACATGTATACAGACACATAAATGAAATAAACACTGTTTAAGTTTTGTTAAGAACATAGTTTTACTTTATTGCATTTGTACCCCAAACTGAGTCTACTGGTATGATAATATTATTTCAAGCTATTCTTAGCTTTCCAAGTGTTACTGAAAAGCTGAAATATCAGTACCATCTTTTTTGAAATGAAAAACATTTTCTGTCAAACAGAAATGCAAAACTGCATTTGGAAAAATTCCCTGAGTCAGACAAGAGCAAAGCCAAATTGTTCGGTCAGACCCTGGGAGAGGAAACATAGGCATTGCTTGGCTTCCTTATTACTGTAATAAGTACCCCAAGGCTGCATGAATATTCATGAATGGTGGGCGGGCTGCAACATAGCGAGTGAATACATGTTTCTGTAAAACATATCCGTAGTAAATGAGGGAAACCACTCATTCTTGCATATTCATTAGCTATCTCACCAAACATGGAGCAAGAATTCTCAAATGACCTGCTAACACTTCATCAGGGCCATGTCAGCTTTTAGGTGATTAATTTATTCTAGAACTTTGGGACTGTAGCACACTTCTACCTAGAATATTATGGGATGACCAGATACAGATACTGGACTGTGTTGCACTGGCTCATCTGTTTAGGTTAATATGAAGCTTAGCGAAAGTTCAATCAGGGAGACTGTCTATCTGCACTGGGCTGCTGACTCTCAACTGCTTCCTGTTATCTCTAAGCCCCACCCACTAATTCTGTTTTCATCCAATTACAACCGTCGCTCATCTAGAGCCAATCACCTGCTAAGGTGTATCAGTTTAAAATGTTCTCTCTCTCTGCTGTCATTCAGCTGTCATTTCAGCATCGCGACGTTGTACGACTCTAGCAGTCAGGATAATTGTACCAGACTATCAGTTAGGACATTCTCCAGCCTCAAACTCTTGCTCTCTCAGTTCACAAGCCGGAAAGCACGCTGCAAAGCAATCTTTTCAGTCGGCGTTCTTCTTCTCCCGCACGGACCGCTGCTCCTCCGGCTGCTCCAGCCGCGACCATGCCGTCATGCCGTTCCAGCCACGCCGGCACCTGACGTCCTCCTACACATGCC
The DNA here is from genome assembly GCF_001640805.2 of Lates calcarifer. NCBI lineage: Eukaryota > Metazoa > Chordata > Actinopteri > Centropomidae > Lates > Lates calcarifer. The sequence continues at coordinate 19,008,652 of NC_066843.1, forward strand.
GGTGAGATCACTTCAAGCTTCGACTCAGTCTTCAAGCTTAAACTACCTTAGCTCAGCGTTCGTAGCGCACACCCGTACAAAGCCCCAGAAGCAGTTAAAGTTTCAGTGCGTCGTTACTGTTCTCAGCCAATTCACGTTTGCTGGGCTTCCAAGCAGTGGTAGTAGTCTTTCTTTAATCTACGGTAGTGTAGATCTGATCCCTCTGCATCACCAGCACCTCAGCGGACGGGGTTTAATTAAAAAAAAAAAAAGAAGTCCGGTTCTGCTCGAGGTTTCTGCCTTTTAAAAGGAAGTTTTTCCTTGCCACTGTCGCCTAGTGCTTGCTCATAGTGGGAATTGTTGGGTCTCTCACGCAATAGCATAAGAGACAGTCTATGCTCTATACAAAAAGTGCCATGAGATAACTTTGTTCATGCTATAAATACTTGTCCTGACTAAGCCTTACTCACCATCACCGCCACCAGGTCTAGGCTCCAGGTGGGTAGTTTCCTATATTGGAAGCACCACTTAAAATCTGAATGCTTCCCATGGGGATCTACTTCCTGCTGGGGTCTAAGCGCCAAAACTCTGTTTCTCCTGTGCACAATAAAATTCTATTCTAATCCAGATTTGTGCATGTTTTTCTATAAGTCTCTCCTGATTGAACTACAGTAGTGGAACAGAGCCTGCAGCTCCTTCTAGGGACCAGAAAGTGGATTTGCAGGAAGAGGGGCTGTGCTTTATTCCAGGGGGTTCCAACCTGTTCTGCACGCCCACTTAATATGAAGTATACCAGTAATCCCTCATCACAGGTTGCATGCAGTTCAGTACTGATTGACCTGCAGATCGTAAATATTTGGTCTATAATTTCAGAAAGTAGATGTATATCACAATTTCCCAAAGCCTAGGTTGACTTATTAAAATCTACATATATTCACCTTACTATCTTAGGAGAGTTAGAAAACAGAAAATATTCACATTTGTTAAGATAGAAGAAATGACTAGAATGATTAGAAAATTACTGGTAAATAATAGAACACTATTGCTAAATAATTTTCTGATATGTTTATTGACTAATTGTTTCATACACAGAATTTTGTCATTTATCATTTATTCATATAAAAAAACATTCTACCTCACTACAGTCAAAGCTCGGCTAACATCACTTTGCAGCTCTGATGTCAGAAATGGTCACTTTGTGTGTCTAGTCATGATGACATTTTCTATTTTGTTGTTGATGCGGAGACCGGCCAGTGTGTGTGTGTGTGTGTGTGTGTGTGTGTGTGTGTGGTGTGTGTGTGTGTGGTGTGTGTGGTGTGGTGTGTGTGTGTGTGTGTGTGTGTGTGTTACCGTAATAACATCTCCTGCTTTGATGTTGAGGCTGGTCAGGTCGTAATTGTTGCAGTAATCTTTCAGAGCCCGAACCTGAAGGGCTGCTGATGCATCTGAGAGACCGAGAGAGACAGTCAGTTATACCAGTAGTACAGTATGACTAAAACATGCAATAAAATTATGGAAAATCTCTGTAAACCAAAATGCTACACCATCACTTTTCAAAATGTAACTTTTCAACATAACACCATTACCTCATTATTGTATCTTTCCCACTAAAGCAATGTACACATTTCATATATTCTGGGAAGCATCGGTTTATGGTAAAGCTACTGTCAGCAGCTAGCTTAACTTAGCACAAAGACTAGAAAGAAAGGGAAACAGCTACCAGCTAAACAATGTCATTTTTACACTTTATTTTTGGTACAAATTAAACAAATGTATAGATATAATTTACAAGTGAGCTTTAAATGTGCTAGTAGGCAGATTTTGTTACCAGTGAACATAGCCAGGCTAACTGTTTCCTCCTGTTTGCACTCTTTGCACTAAGCTAAGCTAACCGACTGCTGGCTGTTCATATCCTGTTTAGGGTACAGATGTAAAAGTAGTATCAATCTTCTCATCTTATTCTCAGCAAGAACCTGAATGAGCATATTTTTGTTCTTTACTTTATTATTGTAGCTTTATTTGTTCATCATTTTTACCATGCTAATGAGACTAGCTTTCTCTGTCACTCTATCTATATATATATACTTCCATCCATTTCTGCCCATTTTCTCATTTAGAGAAATAAATTGACTCGCTTCCCTCTTTTTCCTCTTGCATGCTTCCCCTCCAGCTTTGCTTCCCTTGACCCCCTGCCTGCCATCTATCCATCCATCTCTCCATCTCTCCATCCATCCATCCTACCTCTTAGCAGTTGTTTGATCTCTCTGCTGGCTTGTGTTGCAGTGAACTGGTAGACGATATCCAGCGCAGTCTGGCTGTAAGTGTTCCTCACTGTGGCATTGATACCACTCTGTAGAGGAAGAAAGAAGAGTGTTTTGATATGTTATGCCTATTTAATTCATTTTTTTTTGTTTGTTTATTTTATGCAGATGTAAAAATCTGAGAAATCAGAGAGTAAAAACACATTAGAACAGGGTATCATTTTCTGATCTGTTATTGTCAATTTTCAATTTAACTTTGTAACATCTATACTTATTACATCATACCACACATACTTATTTATACAATATCCACATAAAGTCCCCCTCATACTAATTAAACACCTTGGGGATATGCTAGTCTACCACCATGACGTCAACAAAAAATAACCCATGCTTGTTCATGCCCTGTAGCTGTTCCACTAATTACACCCTCCTCCTGTTTTTCAGCCGAGACAGAAGCCAGAAGCTGAAGAGCAATATCACATTCAAATCTGCTGAATCAAATGTAGGCTGAATGAACAAAGATGAATTCAGTCCGAAGTTGCTTCAGGGCAAAGACTACTAACCTTTCACAGCCAGGGATCTAAATGACAAAGTTAGTTTCTCATGCTGGAACCCACACAGTCATTAAACATATTGCCTCACTTGTTTTCATATAACCCATGGCATTTCAATGTCACCAGCACAAATGGGTAATTTGCATCATCTCTCTCTGGGTCTTTCTTGTATTACAGTTTAACAGCAGTTTTCATAACTGTGTCCCAGTTTTATCACACGGGGATATGGGGATTTTCCAGATCCTTTTATAAATAGGCAACAAGTCTCAAACACTACAACATTTAATGCATTTAATGCTTCCCAAGGAGCCCTCTCTGAGAGTATTTTCAGAATGATGAGACTATCTGTTAACCTATTATGTGAGGTGAAAATAGTAGTAATGTATCAAGTTCTTTCTCAGAAAAAGAAAAAACTACTTCACGTTAACATTTTGCTAGTGAGTGGCTTTCAATGATATATGTCACATCTTATCAGAGACAAATGTAGTCAAAATAATAAGTCATTTTTTCCAGTGTTTTTCATATTCTAATAATAGACTCAGTACCTTATAGAATAAGTACTGAGTCTATAATAATAGACTCAGTACCTTAAAATGCCTTAAAATCCCCTCCAGACATGCTTTAGAAAACATTAGAAAATTCAGCTTTTGATAAATAAAGTCTGATAGCTGACCTTTTTTGTTTTTCCACAAAGAAAGTTAAATTAACAAGTTAGAAATTCTTAAAATTACATATAAAAATCCAGACTATACAAATATTTCTAATTTCAGAGGTTTAACAGCTAAACAGAAGATGTCTCCTGTATCACTGAAAAGTCCAGCCCCAGCGTATGGGCACGTACACAAGTAAAAACTTGTGTAAGTTGCATATTGGACCATGTTTGCCTTCCAAAGTAGTTTTGATGTGAAATAAACTTAGTACACCCGCTGTACAACATATTTATTATTATCAATTTCAATTTGATATGTAAAACATCATGGAAATTCTAAGTTAGATTTAAATTGTCCTTCAAGTGAATTCAAACTCAGGTGTCAGTGTGAGATGGTTTTCAGTCAAGTTCCACTTACGTCCAGCAGGAGTCTCACTGCCTCGGTCTTGCCGCAGAGAGCAGCTTCATGCAGGGCAGTGCCCGCTTTGGTCTGTCTGTTGATGTCGATACCAGCCTGAATCAACAGTCTGACAGCAGGGGCAGAGAGCAGGAGGAAAGGAAAGTGAGTGAGGGAAGGAAGTTGGAAGTGTGATAAGAGATGACAGAGAAAGGGGAGAGCGAGAGTCAGAGGAAACATGAGCGTGAAGAATTGCAAAGGAGAGAGAGTATGAAGAGGAGAGAGAGTGAGAAAGTCAAGGTGTCAAAAGAAACACAGGTGTAGACATGGTGCAGAAAGAATAGGATGATTTGAAAGAGGAGCCAAGCAGGGGATATACGTGAAAAAAATACAAGGAGAGAGAAGAAAAAAGTGAAATCATGGTATACTGCACTGGATTTAAAGGTTAGGCCTGGCATCATCAGGGTCTATGAAATGACCATAACCAATGTATTAGTCTGAACATTAATAGTTTCAGACTTCTGCACCCTTCTATTTGTTTGTACTGACAATGTAAATCTTACACAAATATGGTTACATTTAAAGAAACTTCCTAAAAGACGTAGGCATTTGGCAAATGTTATTAAAACAGGTATAAATAGTGAATTTTTGGGGACTACATTCTTGCGATATCACTAGAAGGGTACAAAACCATCTTTAAAGCTTTGAATGTTCCCAAGAGCACAGTGGATTTATGCTTGACACAAGGGACTAACAGGTGTCCCTCCATAGATACCTATGCGGTATGTTTCAGTTTTTAGTTCAGCATAAGATTTAGCCCATTACATGGCTGCACTGCAACATTAAATCAATGTATCATAGCTGATTGGCCTGTATAGTACTTTAATTAGATCAGGTAACTTCCATCTTGCTCTGTCTGTGTTTATGTTGTTTTCATTCACTGTGACACAGAGCAGGTCAAGATGCACTAAGGGTTTAAAGTGGGGATGTGTTTGCTGGATGTGTTTGACTGAAAGGAAGAAGAAAACTACTTTTTTTTCAACGTCCTTCATGTGTTTTTTTTTTAATTTTTTTTTATTTTTTTACCACCACCAACCTCCACCACAATCACTAACTTGTAGAGGAAAACACAAACAGCCAAACACAGTTCTTGCGGTCTCCATGTGGTATCTCTGTAGTGCTGGGCTCCTTTATGTTGTTATATTTTTGAGGGGGAGCGCGTCAGCTTCTGTGGCTACATGTGTAGACTCTGTGTGTAACCTCTCAATGTGCAACTATATATCAAGCTTACAACTGGTCAGGGAAGGGAAACCACTCCTGGTTAAAGGACATATAACATCATATTCTGGTTAGATGAGAAACAAATTGGCCTGTGTGTGGCCTGAACTTAGCATGCTCATATGCTAAACTAAGGTGATGAACATGGTAAACTTTGCCTGCTAAGCTTCAGCACGTTAACACTGTTATTATGAACAGTGTTTGGGTGTGTGTTTATGTGAGTGTGTGTCTTCCACAGACTGCTGGCCATGCCTAATGAGCATCATTTATCAGTGTCACCTCTAGAGAGGCACGCTCTGCTCTATCAACTATGACAGGCTTTATTCTCTTCCTGTCTCTCTTTTTTAAAATCATTTTCTCTCCCACTTCATTTTTGTACCTCTCTATCTCCTTCCCTCTCTCATCTTCCCTTGGTTACAGTCCTCTCTCCCTTTGCCTCTGTGTGTGTCTGCCAGGCAAGCAAACTTCTACACCAGCACACACACACACACAGACCTGAGTTACTTTGAAATTGGTTGAGAGTGATGAGAAGGAAAATGGACCTCATGGTGTGTGTTTAGTTGCCACGGCACAACATTCTCCTGTCATCTTTTGTCCCATTGCTGTGTGTTGAATGCCGACATCACCACAGCAACAAAAGTCACTTTGCCCTGATGCTATTTTACAAAAACATAAACAAAAATTAGACGCACATCTCCGCTGAGCTGAGATTATAATGACTTGACATTTAGCGTGACAGAGTGGAGTGGGATGCAGAGCTGCTGTGCTTCCAGTCACATCAGCTGTCTCCAAAATGTATTTAGGAGTATGTGACTGATGCATCAGCTCTCACTATATGGCAACACGTTTGTTTCATTATTCCTTTAGTGTATTGGGCCATATTGTTCCCCTGTTGTGTTATATATCTGCTTTATCTGCAAGCTCAGGAGGGCATTTAAAGACAGTGATTCATTAGACATGGTGTGTGTGTGAGAGATAAACCTCTGAGTATTTGTGGATGAATCTGGATGTGGAAGTGTGTGTGTGTGTGTGTACCTGATGATGTCTATGTGTCCATTCTTGGCAGCCAGGTGGAGAGGAGACGTCCCATTGGGGTCAGTGGTGTCTCCTTTTTTGGGCTCCAATAAAGCAGCGCACATGTTACTGGACAGTAACAACTGGACCACCTACACACAAATACACACAGAGAGCATAAGCAACAGATTTTATAACTGCTGTAGATTCTCTTTAGTTCCTGCTGTTTTAGAGTGACTAAAAGCAAAAGTTCTTACCCCAACTCTGCCAAACTCACAGGCCAGGTCCAGAGGTGTTTTCCCTGCGTTATCCACGATACATGGGTTTGACTGGTGCTGCAGCAACATCTCAGACTGGAGAAGGAAAACACACAGACACATGAGAAAATAATCTATATTAAAAGAACCATTTCTATGTTTTTGCTCCAGAGTAAATCCTGAAAAGGTCACCTGGCTAGCACAGCTATATAGCAACATAACAACCATTTACACCAGCAACACCAGCCAAGGTTACTTGAGATGAAACTGCATACACTACACACAGTGTTTAGTCCTCATCCTGAGAAGTGTTTCTCTTGTAACATTAAAAGTGAAAACATTACTGTTGGAAAATACAAACAACTCTGTAACGCTAACCAGCCAAACAGACTTAAACTGAAGCCAAACTAGCTTGTTTCTTTATTTCCATGTCATCAACATGGAATATTGGTTGGTAAGGATGCTAACTTTTCACCTGGGACATGCAGCTTTATCATGTATGTAGCCAGTAAGTGTACACCTTCAGTCAGCTGTAAACATTACAAAGACAGCTTTTTCATCCAACTCATGAAACTAACGTTAGCTAAATCAGCTAGCTAGCTACAGGTGATGATATCTGCTAGCAACAGTCATCATTCAAGCAAAAAGCTTTGTCTACCTCTGTCTGAAATCAAACATCCACTGTTTCAAAAATTACAAAGACTTTCAAATGGTGAATCTGCCACTATCATCAATGTGCCATGTGAGAAAAGAAAGCTTGACAGATGCAGCAACAGTAAGTAGGAGTGACAGAGCTAAGCAGTCACTTCACCTAACCTGCATCTCTTTGGACTGTGGGTGAAAACTGAAACACCAGGAGAAAACCCCCACAGGGGATAACATGAAAACTCCACACAGACAGGCCCCCTGCCAGCAAAAAGGTTTTAACCCACAACCTTCTTGCTGTGGGGCAACAGTGCTAACCACTGCACCACATGTTCAAAAACTGCAAGGATAAAAAGACATAATTACAATGCACACAAAAGCCCAAGCTGTTACAAAGACACACACATTACACAAAACACACATGCTTCCTCAGAACATTTTGATGTCACACTCTGTTAAAAATCAAAAGCTGTACAGATGTCCTTAGAACAGCAAATATATTAGTTAGGGACACATTAATTTGCTTGCAGCTTTATATCTAAATGTACCTTTTGACATCAGTGAACAATAAATCAGAACATTTATTAAATGTTTTTAAGCTTGTTGTCGCTTTAAATATGTATCTTGACTGAAAAAAAGATCATATGGTAATGAGTCAAAGAGGGATGGTAGCAAGCTGTTGACTTAGATACACTGGGTGTGTATCTATTACAAAAAAGCTGAGTTTTGCCAGTTTTTGTCCCTTGGTGAGTTAAAGAGAATTAATCCCTGTAGACATGGAGCACTGTAACATCAAGTGAAAGGAAAAGCTTGGTTAAAGTGGTAAAAGACTTAAGAGGATAAATTCGCCTCACCAGAGGAATTAGTTCATTGTGCTTTCAGTTTTTTAATGCACCTTAAAAATGGAACAAATAGGAGAATACACCAAATTAGATCCCCTCCTCTCAGATGAAAACACTGCCCCGCCATCTTGTTTTTACAGCAAATGTCTCACAAATCTTTGCTGTGCTGTGCCTTGCTGATGGTTAAATAATTTCTGTTCTTGCATACTGGGAGCAACTGTGGAGTAGAACTTCAGCCCTAGTTTGTCTCCCTGTATAAACTGTGGTTATTTAATCTAGTAGAAGCAGTGGTTCTTCAGTTCTGGAGCACTGAGAATGCTCAGTGTAGCTCTCCTCTAGAGTGTGTTAGCTGCTGTGGTGAGTCTGCTTTATTTCATTGTTGTTCTTTGGCAAGCCTGTAGCAGCACTGCAATGTTAGCTGGAAAAGCCTCTAAAATGGAATTCTCTCTAGCTCCTGTGTGTCATTTTGTTTCTCAACACATCTTTCTTACACAGTCAGTTGGTGCTTAGTGCACCCTGTAGTGTTGCTTGTAATGTGCTTGTTGTTATGAGCTGAGGCTTGTTGTAGGTGTCACTTGTTAATAATTTAGATATAAGTGATAAATGTTAAAGTAACATTAAAGGCAGCCTGGTTCCAGATCTGTGAATCACCTCCCACATCTTGGATTTGTTGTAACTCAGAGAGGTTTGCTGTAGTGCTGAGAGGCCCTTCATACACACCACTTGTCATAGGCGGTAATGCACAGGTGTAACTAATAACTCTGATGAAGTCTCTAATTAAGTGAGTGAAAACATCTGTGTGGTTGGACTGTAGCTGTGTAGAATGATGACATCATCTACATAGCCAGCTAGCTTGGTTGCTACATTCATAAATAATAGCAACAAAAAAATAAGTGTTAAGTTGTCGTAAATCCATGTATAGAACTATGCAAAAATTCAGTCAGTTGCTTCTGGCAACAACTCCTTTAGGTTGAATGCATGAATGTCTGAAGTCTATAATACATTGTCCTTTTAGCTCTGTTTTGTCTCCACCATCGTCTGAGGGAGTCTGTTTAGCTGCCAAATGCTAATCACCAGCCTGTCTCTAATTTTGTGTCATGTGTAGGTAGAACACAGGGAAGTCAACTAGTGATCAGCTCCAATTTTGAGTTGTTTTTTTTTTTTTTTTGTCTTACTCACCACATCGTAATGGCCGTGCTGTGCTGACAGGTGGAGAGGAATTTGTCCTTCATCTGACTGGCCGTTGACAGACGAACCAGATTTCAGCAACATCTTCATAGGCTCTGCCTTCCCCTGCCAGGCGGCATAGTGCAGCGGCCGCATACCTACACACACAAAAACACACACACACACAGGCTGTCTCAATTACACAGTAAAATATACAATATTATTGATTGATGAATATATTATGTTTATCTCTGCTTTTTTGTACATATACTTGTGTCTATGCCTATGTATGCATTTCCCTCTCACCTTTCTGGTCTCTGATGTCAACAGCAGCCTGTGACTCCAGCAGCAGAGAGATGAGCTCCAGGTTGCCATTGAGAGCCGCATGATGCAGCGGAGAAAACCTACAGTACACACATACATATATTGTGATTACATTTATTTATGAATTACATTTATTTTCCACCTCACTACCCAATCCTTTATTTTTATGTTTTCTGAATGACAGACACCTCCAGCTTTGCCATTGTGTTCAACCAAACAAAACGTTAAGAAAAAAAAAAATGGACCACCACAAGCAAACAAACACACACGCATGTCATGTAGTAATGGCAAAGCTTAGCATGACAAATAGATTTAATAGCAGAGGATTAGGACCAAACATCCGATGTGTATCTACTGCAGAGCTGAAAAAAATAGCACAGGGAGAAAGATGAGATGGTGGAAGATGAAAAATATGCACAAGGTATTATATTATGCAAAGGATACAGTGTTTGTGTGTGTATGTGTGAGGCTGGAGGATGTATGCTGAGTAGAGGACATTGATATGTCAGCCTTGATGGATAAGCAAGAGAAACAGCATAAGAAGAAAGCATCACATAACCTGAAGACACAGACAGGCAAACATAAATTGGAACACAAAAAAATCCCTCTATTTTGTCTTCCTAACACACACCTTCTCTCTGACTCATATCAGCAGTGACATGTGTCTCCTTCTCTCCTCTATTCTTCACCCAAGAGATTTGCTGTTTGCTGTCAAATACTGTCACACACCGCTTTCTCAGGGTTTCTACACTGTGACCTCAGACTGACGACCCGTAAAACTAAGGTGGCAAGTAAGTTCACATACACAGTCAAAAGTGCAATGAATGAGGCAGCAGCCTCCGTCCAGTGTTTGTTTGTTGGGTTGGAAATAACAGAGAAACTGTGACCAGGAACAGTGGCCAGGAAACAAGTTCCTTTGTACAATGCTGGTTGTTTGGTGCTGTTTAAAAACATATATATGCACAAGCTCATGTAATAAAGCCTACCTTCATGAGGGTTATTATAACAGTTTTGTTATATAGTTGCATTATACAGAGAAATATATTCCAATATCTTGTCCACCTTGATTATATCAATGAGAGTAAACACCTCTCAGTATAATTCAACAGCACAAACTAAATCCTGAAAACGATCATAAATAAACACCTATCTAAAACACTTTCAACATAAACATAAGCATGGCATGAAAACTAAACTTGAAGGCTTAATAAGCTGATGCAGCTCTGTGAAGCTTCATTTTCCAAGCTTAGCACTGCATCTTGCATGATGTATTGTGCCTATTGCACATTCAGCAACAATGCTGTGACAGGATTGTTGCCATATCTTCATTGAAAACATGGAATTTATCTTCTCTTCCTCTGACCTGTTCACCTTCCAACATCTGTATCCTTCAGTCAGTCTGTAATGTTGCCCAGTGCTGGGAAATACTTCTATGAATATGAAATATAGCCCTGTTAATTTTAAACTAACTGACAAATGAATGAATTAACACATAAATTATTAAAAAATAAACCCACAATCTGCATGAACACAGTTTCTTTTTCCATAACTTCACACTGAGTAGAGTGGTAATGAATATGTATTACCTGAGGGCTAGGCGAGCTGTTTCCCTCTGTTTCTTTGTGCTACACTAAGCTGACTAGCTACTGGCTCCAGCTACATATTAACCTTACAGATATGAGAGTGTTATGGATCTTAACTAGCTCTAGCTCTTGGAAACAAAGTAAATAAGGGTATTTCCCAAAATGCTCAACTATTTAAAAAAAAAAACTTATAAACAAGTGCATTATACTGACTGAAAACCAGCAGTACTGTAGTTTCCACACTTACGCCATCCTCAGGCTAAATTTGTACCTGAAGGGTTGTTAGCTTGCATTTCATCTAGTAGGAGGTGGGAATTTCTAACTTTCTGGTGATTAGAGTTTATTTCAAGGATTCTTATTCGAGCAGATTCTTTATTGTGTGTCTCTGCTTTTGGGTGGAGACATAAAGGTAAAGAGAGTGAAGTCATTTTTATACATTCTCTGGTGCAACCTTCCAGTGAATGATACACAGTCAAACTAAACCCATCCTCATTTTTCTTAATTCCCTTTGGACCTGGGGTTTCCTTGATTCCAGCTGAGGAACTGCTGCTATACATCATCATTAAAAAGGTTGAATAATGTTTCAAACCAGGCCACGGTGTACACCTGTGAAATCAATATCGTATTTTCTCTGTGTCTGTATTCCTGAGGGAGCCAAATTAGCTGAGCATTTCAGAAAAACGCAATCCAGAGTGTTCTCTATCATCAAGCTGGTGCACACCAGTCTATATTATCTGAACCCTGCCTGTTCTGATTGAGTGCAGCCTGAAATGGAATGAAACTGCCTCTGCTCTTCCATTTCTCTATATAAAAACTCTTCTCATATAGATGTGTAGGTTCTTTATGATATGTCTTACGTAATTCATCTGCAAATTGAAAAAGCAAAATGCAGTGTTTGCAGTGTGTAAATCTGAGACAGTGACATGCAGATACATTTATATTTAAGGTGTTTGGCTGATGCTGCTATTCCAAGAGAACTTTGAGAAGAGAAAGTTGCAGGGGCACAGAGGTGACGAATAAATGCATCAACCATCGTAAAACAGCAAACAAATACACATGTAAATAGAGAGATGGGTGGAAAAACAGGGAGCGAGACAGGAAGAAGCAGCTTGTATTATAGGTACATAGACAGACAAAGCATGTAGACAAACAGATACAGGGGATACCTGGACACAAAAACTTGTATATTGCAAGAGCAATACAGTGTTTTCCCTGTTTTGTATTACCATTCCAATTTTTCTCTTAACAATGATACAAATGAGTGATAAATCTGCATTATTGTTGTAAACTGAACAGTGAATTTTCTGTAACCGTGGAGATGCCAGCCCTACCACTGGCATGCAGCATGTGTGAGTGTGAACTTGCAGGCTGTTGAATCTTTATGTGCGAGTTATTGTGTGATAAAGTGAGGTTTGCTGGAAGATATATGAGAATATACAGTACTGAATATAGGAGTCACACTCGCTGTGTGTGTGTGTGTGTGTGTGTGTGTGTGTCTGAGTGTGACTGTGAGTGTGGGGTAGCATACTAAAGAGTGCTGCACTCCCAGAGTGACCTGCTCTAGTTTATTCAATACAGATCACCCATCGCTCCTTCCCTCTTCTCCTCTATCTCTCCCTGTGCCTCTTCTTTTGTGCTCCCTTTTCATTGTTTTGACTGTTATCTTATTTTCCTCTCATCTATTCCTCTGCTCCCTACTCTCTCTCTCTCTCCATCCTTTTCTCCTTCCCTTTATCTGATACTGTCTAGAATTTCTCTATCTCTAAGCCAAGTAATACAAGTAATAATAATAACACATACTAATACAAATATTATGTAATTTTTCATTTTTCATATGCAAAGTGACCAGGAACTATGGCTGCTGAATGTATTTAGTGGAGTAAAAAGTACACATATTTACCTCTAAATTGTAGTACAAGAATAAAGTGGTAGGCAATGGAAATATTCAAGTTGAGAACAAGTACCTGAAAATGATACTCAAATACAGTATTTGAATAAATGTAATGTGATTTTCTGTAACTGCCATTTTCACAGGCTAAAACACAGAGGATGGACCGGGCTGCTTGTTAAGGCTTATTATCTCACCACCTTTTGAGCTAACATGTTCTGATCATTGATTAAACCCTGTGGTGCTGCGGCTGCTGCTGTACAGTTGTTAACTATGTTACGTCAGAGCCTCCTTGTGGGGCCGCTTCTATCTCTAGCTTGTGACTGTTGTTGGTTGTTTTTGCTGTCAGACAGTCTCTTTCTTTATGGACAAAGTTTTATAATGATGTGTTTGTGGAGCACTCGGAGCAGCCCACTGGAGGCAGTGTCTTAAACCGGTGGCTCCCATGTGGTCTAGAGTTAGTGTCCAAATTTTCCCAGGACCACACACACCTCCCTCATCTGTGCTGTTAGTCCAAGAGGAGGAGGATAACAGTTAGAATTAGATCTCAACTGCATTCTTTATTTTCACAGATTGACCAGCTAGGGAAGAGAGGGAATGGCATAGGGAACGTTATTGCTCAATATAAAGTGGGAAATGGTGCTTAAAAATAACAACGCTTTTGTTTCTGACAAAGATGACTCCCTCAGAATGGACCCGCAGTTGGCTGTGACACACAAGTTGAAAACCACTGCCTTTAATCTCAAACTGAAGGAATAAAAGCATCTTGTGCACAGTTAACACCACAGATTACATGAACACATGACTGGCAGCAGTCTTGCTCTGTACAATATACATGCAGATGTAAGACACACTATTTTTGATAAGAATATGATAAATCCTTCTGCCCAGACTCAAGTATACGTGGTACACCTTTGCTTGTTGTCATATGCGGAACATATCTTGCTGCTTAATATTGATAACAATACAATTAATAACAATTATTGTTATGACATATTAAGTCGAACTATCTATGTATTTATATACATATACACATTAAAAAATAAATAATAACTTCTTTCCCTCTCTCTTTCTGATCCAGGGTTAAGCAAGGATACTATTACACAATGCTGCACTAGGCTGAGTAAAACTGCACTGTGTGTGTGTGTGTGTGTGTACAGCCCTGCAGAGTGTGTCAGTGGGGTACATGTATGGGGGAGGGCGAGGGAAGCCCTTGCTTTTGCCAAGTAGTAAAACCTGCCATACAATATTTATACCTCCCTTCTCCTCTTCTCCTCAACAGATCTGCCTCTCTCTTCCTCTCTCAGTCCATCTCTCTCCAGATCCCTCTGTTGCTCTCCTCCTCTCTCCTCCCTCTTCCACCTTTAACAAGCTCACTACTTCCTTTCCACATCTCCATCATCTTTCTCCTCCTGTACATGCTCTCCAGTCTCTTCTCCTCTTACTTACTCTCCCTTTCTCCTCCATAAATCCATCACTCCTCTTCCTATCTTCTGCATCTGATCCCTAGCTGTATCTCTACCTGTCTCTCTTGACTTTCCCTCTCAATCATGCTGTAGTGCTGCACATATGCAGGTTTACGCCATATATTTACTTTATTTATTTACTGTACTCCCTAAACAGCCTTGTTTGTCTTGCAGAGCAGCCACTGTTACAATCTTTAATGTAACCTGTGGTCTCAGCCCTCTCTGTGTTATGGAGAAAACTAGTACCAGTGACAGATCTCTGTTTAATAGACAGACCAAGAGAAATAAACAGATGAATAGTAAATAAAAACAAAAATCTGCTTTATGGCATATGTCTACCACTCAATGCTTGTTTGAGTTCTAAGATGCTTTTCACAGCATTTATACAGAAAACTAAGGTTATACTTACTTTTAGAATTCTTTTTCATTTGTTCAAGTTGCATGGTATGCTATATATGAAGCCAGTTAGCTTAGCTTAGCACAAAGACTGGAAAAAGGAGGAAAGAATTAGCCTGGCTGTGTCTAAAGGTGACAAAATGTGTCTGAACCAGCAACTCTGAAGCTAAATGACTAACATGTTACATCTTGTTTGTTTAATTTGTACACAATTACAAGTGTAAAAATAACACCTTATGGTTTTACATGGGTTATATATCAGATTAATTCACACCTCTTTCTAGTCACTTTCTGAAATCTTTTTGTCACTGCAGCCAGGCAACCAGCGGAGACTCAAAGAAGCTACTGTGTTCAGCCAAGAAATGACTGTGTTCTGCTATTAGCAGTAGCTTTGTGTTTAACAGGTAGATATAATAACATATTCTTATCTAACTCCTGCTGATCCATTCCTTTAAAACACTAGTAGATACAGTAACTGAGCACATACCCAGCTACAAAAAAATGGAAACACATCACAGCATATTATTAAAGTTAAACAAAAAACCTGTCTCACAATCATGACACTAAAGTCAGTCACAAGCCTGAGGGAGAATCATTGCTGGTGGTTACAATGTTCATGTAGTGATGGAAGCCACAGTAAGCCCCACTTACCAACACACCACTGCATCACTGCCTCTAAAACCAAACAGTCTCACATCCTGGTTTTATGATTCCTCTCACCAGCTGCCTCGGTTTATTTATCTCTCTTGCTCATCGCTGTCTCTCTTATGATCCTCTCAAAAGCTGCTTGTCTCTCTCATTTCCTTCTCTCTCTGTTTGTGTATTTTTATATACATCTCCGACTGGCTCGATCAACCCCTTCCACATCTTTAGCACTCACACGCACACGTCTTTTCGTGCTGTTTTGTTGCTGCACAATCGCCCTGTAAGCAAGCTTTACTCTGTCCTCTTCACCTGCCACACACATATACGCACATACATACACAGACACACACACACTTTGACCTATTTTCAGTAATGAGAGATTCTTTATGCCTCCTAGGCCTTGCCAACACACACGGCTACAACAATCACACACTAGACAGGGGAGGAAGGAAGACAGCCTGTCTCTCACTCTTCTCTCCCATCTGCTGGTGTGCAGTTTGGATAAACTTCTTCTATGGCAAACAACATGTGTGTGTGTCTGTGTCACTTCTGGGGACAGATTTCAGACTAAGAATCGGTTAATTGGGGACGGCTTGTCCAAAAGCTGTGTGCCCAATTGGGAAAAAGCTGATTTTTGGGTCAGTGGTTGAGGTCAGGGTTAGGTTAAGGCCTAGGGGATGCATTATGTCAATGATGGGTCCCCACAAAGATAGGTGTACAAGGGTGTGCGTGGTGTGTGTGTGCATGTGCATGCCTTTCAACTCGTGGCTCATATATCACATTGTCTTTTGTCTGTGTTGTTTGCTTATCAGTGTCTGTCACTCTGCCTGTACATAAAATGTGTGAGTGTGTATGCGAGTGTTTCTAAGTCTCTAATTTACAACACACACACACACACACACACACACACACACACAGTCAATAATTTTGATAAACAAGTGTAAAATGCCATGTTAATGCAGACACAGCTGTTCATGAAATCATGAAATCATCATCCTTTGATTATGTTATGCTTTTGATCACACATCTCTCAGCAGTGTGAACAGTACTGTTCATTTTTTGTATCATCATATGTGGAGGTGGAGGGTTTGTGTAGTCTTATATTTTCTTTTCACTTAGCCTTTGTTTAACTAGGGTGATAATTTGGTTTCCACCCAAAGCAGCGATTCTATTTTGGTAAAAATGTTCTTTCACGATGTGGTAAGATGACTCACATGTTAAATGTTATCTCAAAATTATATTTATTACAGTAGCAATCTTTTGTCACAGAAGCATTTTTAATTCAAGAATAGATATCTGTTCTGACAGTCTCATTATTTCATTTTTAGCTTCCTAAGGCAAAGAATAACTGATTCTTACAAACAGAAGTATAGTGCACCAGAAATCTTCAACATTAACCGTCCATTTGCTGATAACTGTTTCTATAATGGCTGCATTTTAAACACATGGAGACAGGGGTGGAATAGAAAATGGACCCAATCACTGCAGTATTTTGGGCCATCACTGTAGACTAACAATATTAAGCCTTTTTGACGCCCGACTCCCCAGATCCCACCAGTGGTCATAACATTATGGCTGATCTGTGTATACTGTATGAATACCAGAATACTTAATGTGCACTGCTTCTTGTATGTCTGGTTCCAGTTATATGCTGTAAGTCTCTATGCATTTATTTTCAAGAGGAGGTACAGAAAGATTATCCAAGTCTTTGTCTTAGCGTTTTGAGCAAGTACACAAACACACTCACATATAGTACAGTGCATATATAATTACAATGGAGATCTCCTGTCATGTACTCGCCAGCCTCAGTGGGAATCCCCTTGTCAGGGGAGAAATCTTCATCCTCTACACACTCTAAGTATTTTGTGGCTGTCACATCTCCAGTCTCTTGTGAGATACACTATGTCCTCACATATATATGAGACAAACCTTCTCTCTTTCAGTTTGTTTCTCTCCTACATATCACTGACTCCATATCCACTCCTCTTACCTCATTCTACTACTACTGTAATAATCTAATTATCTTAATGAGCAGCTTTTGTTGGATTCCTGCTGTTTTTAATGACAGTCCAAAACCAGCTGATTGACACCACTTAGGAAATGCTATGTCATACACACACACACATGCAGATGAGGAAAGTCTGTGGTGAAATATCCCAATTAAGAGCTTCTTTTACTGAGTGAGTTCATTACGAGTCTCCAAGTGATTTCCAGGAAGAGTAAATTAATCTGAAATCAGTGCGCTTGTGCAGACTCATTTACAATGTGTGCTCGTTACAGATTAACATTGAACATGATGCATGCATTTCTACAACAAACAATATTCATGACTTGTTTGTGCAACAAGGCCAACACATGCAGCCATGTTAGCATCAGCCTACATGAAGCACTTAATACTGTGGGAGGAATTAAGGGGCAAAGAAGCAATAACAGTAAACACTCTAATTAGATTACACAGTTCACTTTCATTTAAAGTGGTAAAGCTGCTCTGTGAGGATTACTTTTGATTTTTATCTTTGCAGAAAACACTTTATTCAGCACAGTTTGCAGTCTTTTAGCTCAGTTAAAATTATTCTCACTCGAGCTGAAGCTGGCAGGACCAGTGTTTGTCGGAATTTGCATTTCTATCTTTTGTTGTGCAGACGGACATGGATCATGGCAGCCAAATTAATGGAAAAAATGATGAACAAGGAACATTTAGAACAGCCTCAGTGTTCCTTAGTATGGATTCTCCAAGTCTGTAAAAAACAAGGTATTTAGATTATGATGGCAACCTATCTAACCCCCAATGTCCCACTGCATCATCACTGCTGACGAATATAACTTTCCACAGACAATGTGTTCATGGTAGAACTTCTTACTTGCTATTAGTGACCGTCTCCACTAATATTTACACACAGGACCAGCACTGGTCTCTTGAAAGGTGAATTTCCCCTCTTCTAATTAGCACTATTCAGGAAATATAAATATAAAATATAGACAAGGTAGTGTGCTGCATGCAGTAATTAGTTTTTAAGTATCTGTTGATCATAAATGACCTGCATTTTGCAGTGGACACTGGAAATGCAGACCGGAGGGACCAGGGACTTCATTTAGTTCCTGAACATGTAAAATAAGTCCCTTCTCAAAAGTAGTACTGTCTTCCCACCTCTGCATGTCTCCTCTTCATTTATTCATTCACTCACTCATTAAATGCAACACAAACACCAGTGTCATCAAAGTGAATACACAGAGTAACATGATGACCCTGTATTATGGGCTACTCATGTGTAAAAATAACATTTTAAACAGTGCTGTTATTTTTGAATCCATCATCAGATATAGTGGAAATGCAAACAGGAACACTCCAAAGGGACTTTTAGTTTAGTTTTAGTTGTAGCTCTCCTGGTTCTATACTTCTCAGAATAATGCATAATTTTCATATTTATCAAACCATTTAGTAACAACTGCTCCCCCCCACCCCCCCTGTCAGTCACTATGAAATCTCTTCAGGGGAGAGATTTCATCCTATGTGACTTTACATTGTGAACCTGCTTTGTACTGCTTTACAGGTTTGACAAGGGGTAACTGCTCAGGTGGTCTCAAAAGCCCAGATTTACTTCATACAATTTGGGTCTACATAATTTGATTAATCGCAGTGATTATAAGTGATTGATAATGTATAACTATTTAAGTACAACATAAACAATGATGGGTCCTCCACAATCTACTTTTATGACTCAACTGTTTAAATCTATCATCTGTTGTAAAATGTATCTATCTAATCTATTTTTTCTGTGTCAATAATTGATTGATTGTTTAGTCTACATACCAGAAAACTGAAGAAAAAAGTCCATCATTATTTCCTGAGGCCCAAGTTGCCATATTCAAATTGCTTTTGTTGTCTGACCAGCAGTCAAAAACCACCAAAACTTAAATCCTGCAAAATGTAAAACTAGCAAATACTCCCATCTGAGAAGCTGGAACCAGTGATTTTTTTTTTTTTTTTTTTTTTTTTTTTTTTGGCATTTTTACTTAAAAAATGAATTAAACAATCAATCAATTAATCAACCAATCATTGCAGCTCCAGATTGCTGGCTGGTGTTTGGGGTCAACAGGGGCCCAACAACAAATTTTTGCCCCTGGGCTCCCTGGGAAGTTAATCTGGCCCTGGTCTCAAACCTGCAGATCACACACTCACAGAATTGCTCTGTCTGCCTCTCTAAGTGCTTTCTGCTGCATAATGAAACCAGATTGCTGGGGTGTTGGCCAGTTCTCCATTTGATGCTTTGTTTATTATTGTTTTATTGGTTTCAAGCAGCAACTCACAAACTACTGCTCACATAGGCACGCACTTACATACTGTACACACACAAAGCTTTTGATGACAAATGGGACTCAAGTGGTTGTATGCATGTAACATTTAATATCATGAAATCGTGCCATTAATACTCTCCCTTTGTCTCTCTCTATCTCACACACAGACACACACATTCTATTCTGAACTTTAGCCAATGGTATCTGGGCTAATCCTTCAGCTTTTAATACTATGGAGACAGAAGTAAAACTACCATGATAATACAGCTTTTATATGAATGGGACCAGGAGAAGGGGGGGGGATGGATGTTAAAAAGGCAAGAGCAGAGGAGGAGAAGGAGGAGGAGGAGGGGAGAGAGCAAGTAGCCTGGGGAATGGAGAAAGTGAGGGTGAGGAAAAAGAGCAAACCGGAGGGAGAGAGTGACGACCTTAAAGCCAGACACAACAATGGAAATGAATGAGAGGTACATGGGAGAGGTAAGAGAGTGTAACTCACCCATCTGTGTCCTGGAAGTTGACATTCACTTTCTTTGCAGAACCGAGGAGCTCTGAAAGACAAATAAAGTGGAACATGAATTGATTTTTCAGCCAATAAATGTTAGTAATGGTCGGTTAATGCCCTTTTATGATATAAAACAGCAATATCAGTGTTGTGTTTAATGTTAATGTTTGCTGTATGGGATGAGCATTTTGTACTCAGTCAGTCTTCAAGCCTTCAAGCCAAGTAGGTGACGTTTTTCACTTTTCCTCATCCATTTTTCCTGAATGAAAGACTCCGAAAAATGTCATTCATTATGACTCATACTGTCGTCATATTTCTTCACCTGCTGTTTGCAGGAAAGAATTTCATTTCCTTGAGTTCAGGCCCCCGTGGTGATAATATGTGTCTGTCATTCTGAGTATGTACATCACTCAGCACATGTTTGCAGCATGGAGTGAGTTAACATGAATGGAACTCAAATTCAAAACTCACAGACAGGAATATCATAAAAACATGTGCGAAACGTGCAACTTTGTACATTTCTTTGCAGGTCAAATTACTAAATGGTTATTAAAGTCAAATAAAGTGTTAGAAAAGCTTTGTGAATGTATTGCACATGTCTGTTTAGGCACTTCATTGCATCACTTAGGCCTCATGTAATGTCACTCTGTGTGCACAACATGCTGGAGCTGGGCTCGAAAACCATTTTGTGACTGACCTGTTTGTTAAATGCTCTTCATGAATAAATGTAAACTGAGTGCAACACGTCACACTTGAGTGCAGATGGTGGTGCTGCATTATGTATTTACATTAAAGCTGTGTAGGTTATAAACAAACAACACTGTCTGCAACAAAGACCAGAATGTAAATTTGTGTGAGATTGGAAGTAATGTAAATATATGATATGAGACAAATTTCTCCTGCAAATCATAGGAGATAATATTTTTAGTGTAGACAGTAATACAGCAACTATCCAGATTTGGTTAGAGTCTGTTATGGCGAGTTTGTTACTGCTGTAAGTAAGAGAACCTCAGTAAAAATTTACTGTAACAAATTTGAGCTCCTGCCAGAGTGGAGGTCATTACTATATGTTTCAAACTGTGTATGTTTATACCTGCTATCAGCATCCAGTCACAATCTCCATGTTATCCTTTTTGCACAGGTATGAATGTGCTTTATACCACATTCACTCAACAGCTTGGTCTTTCGGTCTCGCAATGATGATGTCAGTGATCAGCTCACTCACTCTATCCATCCTAGCTCATCCATCACAGGCCTGGTGACTGGCTCGTTGCCAGAGCAATGTCACAGGTGAGGAAACTAACGGCAGGGGCAATGACCTGTATCATGACATGGCACTGCTGGTTAAACACACTGCTGCGTATTAGCACCTATACAGCTTCTAGATCAACGTATTTACAGGTAGAAGATATCAGAAAGTGGAAGAAATTTGTACTATTTTAATGTACTAACACACATACTGTACATACATTGAATGTAAATACGCTAGACCTCCTACATAAAAATACACACACATTCAAGTGTATGACTGAAGTACAAAACAATCTACTACTTTCATCCTCATTATTTTTCATTTTCTGCCCTCTGTTTTTATGTCCACTGTTAGCTGATGGTGCAGAACTGAGGATAAAGATGAGCCTGCACTCTCTCTTTCTACTCTTTTGCTCTTCCTCTCTTTCCACACACACATGCACCCACGCACGCACACACCCACCAGGGTGCAGGAAACAGGACAGTCCCTCTATTGTAGAGGAGACAGCTCCCAGCGCCACTGGGAAAGGAACATTGATTTCCTAACAGGCTATTTCTGGACACTAAATGCTGGGATTCACTCACACACTCTCTTTCTAAAACACACACATGGAGCTTTCAAAGGCACTATCTACATCCACTGTGTGTGTGTGTGTGTGTGTGTGTGTGTGTGTGTACTTGTTGTGAGGAGGGTGTAATGCCATAGAACCTGATATGCATCCACTAACATGCATTACAGTAATACTAAGGTGTGGTGAATGTTGGCAAAAGGAAAAAACATTCAGAAAGAACAGGAAAATAAACATGAAACATTTTAAATACAGGGGAGACGAACAGAAAAGGATAGAAGAGATATCTTTTAGTTTTGGGATATGACTGATAAGCACCGTACAATGACTGGCTTCTTCCCAAAAAAAGAACAAAACACGCATACATGCACACACCAGTCTTTGTTTACGGTCTTCCACATCTGTCCAGCAGCCGCCAGCCATGACCCTTTGACCCTATAACGTCATGACGACCAGCTATCAGACGTGACCCCTGCCTCTGTGCAGCCCTACCATGTGACAGGAAAATGAACACACCCTTTGGAACACGACAAAAATCCCCTCATTTAATCTGATTGTGTCTTCATGGCAAACCTCTGTGAGGAAAACTTTCCACTCACTGCATCTGGTTTTCACAAGTTACGCGTAAAAGCCAACTTGGATATTATTTTCTCTTTCTGTTTGATGGAGGCAGGTTTCCTCAAGCTGCCTCATCTGTGTCATTTCCTGATGGCCTACATTTCCCAAAATGCCTTTTCAACAACTTCAAAGGGATTGTCCCTGAACTTGATGAACTGACATTTAAATGCACCAATACACCTGTCAAGCTTTCCATTCTCACGTAACACATAAGCAGTTAACAATGACAGTGATGGTAGATTTACCACCAATAATTACAATAAATATTGAAACAATAGGTCCTTTCCTTTGTACAGTTGCAGAATAAAGTGGGTTTCTTGTTTCTAACTGGTGACAGTCAACTGTGGAAGCTGAAATGGTAACTGCTGCTAGCAGATTTTATCAGCTCTAGCTAGCTGGCTATTTAAGCTACCTGTATGAGTTGCTGAAAACAGTGTCTTTGTTTCACTTTTCATTGTTTCCAACTGACTCATTTCAAAAATGATGGCTACATAATCTTGTGTTTAAAGACTACAGCTAAAGCTGCATGTGTCAGGCAAAAAGCCACATTATTATTGTATCACAGTATTCTGTATTATGAGTATGAAAAGTAAAAATGTAAGATCAGTTTGTTAATTCATTTAAAGCTAAGCTTACATACTTGTTCTCAGACAGAGTGTTACAGGAGGAATGGCTTTAAGGATAAGGACTTGGCTGGGTTGCTGAGTGTAAACTTCCCTTAATCTTAATCTAATAAAGAGCATAACCAAACTTTAGCCTACACTCAGAAAGCATCCAGAATCAGCTTCCACATGATGGCAAATACTATACAGTGGGTATGCTAGCCATGAACAAGGTTTTATACAACCTATAACTCCACAAAGTAATGCAGTTTGTTCATTCATGTGTCTGTTAGCCTTGGAAATAATTACTACTGTAGGTAATAAGTTAGTTAGCTGGACAGGCTAACCATGGCATCTTACACTAGAGCAGATGTATAACCCATTCCTTAGATGTTATCTTTTGTATTTTTAGTTGGAAAGTCTAAAAAAGACACCACCCTCCTCTGAATGATTATATCTTGAGTTGACACACAACAATTAAATTATTAGCAGACTTGAATAGTTTTAATGGAGTCTAAACTCATAGTAATTAGTAACAGATGATGGGTCATTAAAATTTAAACACTGTTACTTTAAGACAGTGACTATATAAGTACGATGACCACTTACTGGACAATATTATACTATGCTCCAAAGTTAAATTAATTCAAACCAGAATGATAGCTTTAAACAGTCCTGTGCGCAGCGTGCACAGAGCAAAGTGTATTGATCATTCTCAGTACACTAATCAGGCTCGACAATTAGGCACTGTAGGCTGAACTCACACGCAAACACATACACCAACACACGCACACATACACCTGGTATATAACGCCAACGCGGTGATGAATACCTCATGTCACAGCTTTTGCTATTGCATCAATGTGTCCATGTCTCATGTCTGTGTGTGCGTGAGTGTGTGTTGCTCAGAGATACTGGACAGCAACAGTGTAGGCAGCCATAACAAACAGTGAAACCATGGTTATGGAGAGGACAGCCAG
Organism: Lates calcarifer; assembly: GCF_001640805.2. Taxonomy (NCBI): domain Eukaryota; kingdom Metazoa; phylum Chordata; class Actinopteri; family Centropomidae; genus Lates; species Lates calcarifer. Next base: position 19,032,818 of record NC_066843.1, read on the forward strand.
CCGAAAAACACACACTTCTTCAAAACACTCCAGCACTCCACGCCCACAGAGCTGCAGTCTCATTAGAAGAACACACACTGGGCACAGGCACAGAGACTGCTGACACACACATGAAATACATTTGTGTCCAAACAAAAAAAGACATGCACGCTTAAATACACAGTACACACTCTTACACAAACGCATTCAAAAACACATAACCCATCTGTCTCTTCATGTATATTTCATACATTCTGAACACTGCAATGACTGCAGGTTAATTGGAGTCACTGTCAAAGTATCTGACAGCACCCATAGGTGTTTCCTGTGTTCTACCAGTCCAGCTCTGCCAGAAGGGAGGACAGCATCTGCACCATAAACTGAAACTGAATATAATAAAATACAGTACAACACAATAAGAGTTTTGTGGAAACCTGAAAATAAACCTTCCCACAGAGGCAAAACTTCTCTGGAAATGCTCAAGGCAAGATATCTTTCAAAAACTGCAAATTTAACATCTGTTGTCAAAAATATGTTCTTAAAAATGTTGAGCCCTTGGGGATTTTGGGAGGCTGTTTTATGTGTATATGCCAGTCAGGGTGTTGGCATGCTGCCTTCCATAAAAAGATAAGGTGAAAAACTGAAAAACATAATATAAACAAGTGAATTACATAAGCCAGGGCAACTGACCATTTCAGCAGCTGTAACTATGTATGTATATTATTATATCCACTAACACTCAGCTCTTCTGATACGATTTTCCACACTAATGCTGTAATCTTTTCTGTCTCGCTTTGTTATTTGTTGAGTCCATAACATTGGCTCTGTTAGATGCTAACTTCAGTATGCTAACGTTATGATATGTAGCAGGTTTAATGTTTACCATGTAGCATATGTTATAAACATAGCACCAAGTACAGCTGAGGTCAGTGGGGATGTCATTATTTTGGTAGGTAGTTTCTATTTTTAATTTGCCCTAATTAAGTACCTGACAAATCAGAATTTTGACCTGATGGTGGACCAATATGAAGAGTTGAGGGAGATCTAAAGTTTTGACAGTTCATCCAAATTTCATTGCATCCATCCAGCAGCTGTTGAGATATTTGATTCTGGACCAAAGTGATGGACCAACCCACCAACTAACACATCCCCAGGGCCATGCTGCTAGTGTAGAATGCACTGAACAAATACTGTTAATTAAAGTTTGGCTCCAAGGCTGGTTTTTTTAGTAAGTAACAAATGTGTATGTGATTTTAAATAAGGCTTTGTTACTTCTCAGATGGTTCCTCTTTTACCTCAGGCAGGTCCATATACATAAGTAACATTTTAGTGTGTGTGTGTGTGTGTGTGTGTGTGTGTGTGTGTGTGTGTGTGCGTGTATGTGTGTGTGTGTGTGTGCGACTCTGGAGGAAACCCAACCATCAACCCCTAAGATATGTTAACAGCACAGTCCACTCTGCAGACTCTGCTCTACTTTTCATGTCCATCCTGAAGTGGTATTGATCGCTCCCTGTTAACATGGTCAAAGGTCAGAGAGAGCTGAGAGGCATGACAGGTTTTTAATTGTAATGTCTATGCATGTTCAAAAAGGTTAGATTCATATTCCAAATATGAGAAAGAGGCTGTGAAAGTAAAAGAAGAGACAACATGTTTTTTGTTTGTTTTTTTTGTTTTTTTTCGGGGAATTATTCGCAGTCTGCTGATTATCTGTTTTCTTACCCCTGGCAAATATGGGCTGATCTTATCCTCATGAGAGAGGAAAAGGGAACAATGTCACTGCTTTCCTTAATATGCTGTGCTGTTATATAACATCTATCCTGGGGAAGACTGGGTCTAGTGTAAAGACAACTTTTAAACAAGGGAGTTTATTTTGTTCTATCATGAAATACATTTACATTACAGAGAGGAAAGGAAAGCCAAGGAAAGAAAATAAGGATTCCCTAGCCCTGTTAGCTTATAGCTGTAGCTCTCTGCTTTTCTCCTATCTCCCTAAATTTCTTTTCCCTTCCACTCTTCCTCTCTCCCTCTCTCTCTCCCTGGCAGTGAGGATGGAAAATAGTGTGCTGGACTCTGGAGTGCTCTCTGAAAAGTAGACCTGTTGTCTTGGCGCTGATCGATCTGTCCCCATTTCCCCTCCTCTGACTATTTCCCTCACCTCTCCACCCCCCCTTACTTTATTTTCACCTTTCTTCTCATGCCATCCCTCCCTCCAGGTCCACAAATGAGAAAGGTGATAGCATTTCTTTTCTCTCTCATGCAATTGTTTTCCTCTCTATTCCTCAATTGTAGCACTAAAATTACTTTGGCAGGAGTTGTAGCGGGGTCTGTCTTCATGCATTTATCCTGAATTAAGGTAGACTCTTTGCTGCTCTGCTTTTGAATGTTATCCAGCAGAATCAAATCAGGAATGCTGTAAAACTACACTCTCATACCGATTTAACCTCTCCCTGCTCTGGTTTAAAAATGCAATGTCAAAAAATGTCTCTGTGTTGACCTTTGAGCAGACAGAAATTGGCAAAAGGTGACTTTTATCCCTCTGTCTTTTGACCTTTGTAATCCTATTGATCATATGCCTGGTATCCATTTCAATGTTGTCTCTTAATTATATTCATTTTGACCATATCATAGAAAAACTCAAGTCTTCTGGTGTCATCAGCAGTACTACAGGTTTATATTATGGTCATCAGCTCTAATTATTTCATCTTTGTATGTACTCATGTTTTGTTCATTAATTTCACCAGGCTGGCAGCTCTAATTACAACATTACCCATGAGCCTTAGCTACAATTGCTATGTGGACAGAGAGAGCCAAAGGTACGCCTCAGAGTTGTATCATCGCGGGGGCAACTGTATTACAGGAATAGTAATGAAATGAAATAGACCCATCATTAAAGTTTTATTAACTTTAACTTTATTTGTGAAGAGGGTCGCTCATTGTGATGAAGCCACAGAGAATTATCACCTCAAGAGTTTTTTTTTTTTTTTTTTAGCTCATTGATTTGATTTTTTATCCCTCTACTTTATTTGCCACTCTCATCCATGTTTTCATCCACAGCAGGTAGCTGTTTTCAATGAAAAAACCCTAAAACCAGTCCATCAACAAACAACACACAAACAATGTTAGCTAGCTGGTAACATAGAAGAATTTAGCACTTAAAGAACTGAATATTTCCCTAATAAGAGTTGGTGGAAACCAAAGTGGAGCTAAAAGTTGAGTGAATATTGGACTTAAATTCACAAGGTGATGGAAAACACAACCCCAAATGAATAACAATGTTACTCTACATTTGCTAGATACAGTGTAGATAGGTGACTGTTTGATAATGAATTCATTGTATCAGCTGAAACGGTTTTAAATAATTTGTCATTAATGTTTGTTTCTGCTGCTTCCAAGCTGCACTCAATGGTTTCATTAAAGTGATTCTTTTTGATTCTTAGTATTTGCATTTTCACGTGAACTGGCCTTAGTCACCTAAATAGCTCTGGGGAATGCTAAGTGTGTGCAAAATAGCTTTCCAACGAAGGTCATCGCAGCTTTTTAAAAAGAACATTTTTAATAATACAACATAAAATAGACACGCTCAGAGGTTGTGGGCTTTATATTTAGATTCACCCTTGGGAAAAAAATTATTTAGCTTTCTGACATATACAGCAATTTCCAGTTTTAGCCAGAGTTTGCTGTCAGCAGTTAGCAACAGAATTTTAACTTCTGTGGTTGGATTTTTCTAACAGAAATGCCCCTTGGGAGTCATAGTTAACTTCTCCCCTGACATTTTTATGTCCACAGGCTCTGACTTTTTTTTTTTTTTTTTTTTTTTTAATCAAAGAACCAGATATTTTGTACTTTTGTACTGATGATTCAACCAGGAGATATTCATGCCCATCCAGGCCTTGAAAGGCTCCAACTGCCAGTCACCTAACATTGTCTATGCACAAAATGAAAGAGACTTTTATGTCCAGAACCCTGGGCAGCCAACTCTATAATACACATACAGTCAGCTGGTTCATATTGAGTTTTCTCTCTCCTTTATGCCTGTGTGCTCGTGTGTGTGCGTTGGATACTTGTTTTGCTTTGGACTTGCACTCTGTGACCTCCTTCTTATTTTCTGACATCATAAAAGGACATGGCCGCCCCCATGTCATCAAATAAGGACAGAAGCTTTGTAGAAGACATCATATAAGGACAGAGTGGGTAAGAATGGGAGCTCTGCCAACATCATCCTCTGCCTGCCAGATGTACACACTCACACACTTAACTGGCCTACACAAACACACGCACAGGCAGCTTCTTCACACCCAAACTAAATACACACACATCACAGTAATTTGTGATTAAGTGTATAACTCTGAGGTCTCAATATAAATAATTAGCATTAATAATTCATCTGCATATAAATACTACCAGACAGATGACCTGTCTGCTGTCTGTGTGTGTGTGTACGAGTGTGTGTGTGTGTGTGTGTGTGTCAGCATGATAACTGCAGGAGCCATTTGATCCTCATGACCCTCTCTGCTTGCCCCCTCCTCAACACTTCGGGCAGAGCTTTCTGAGCAGGTAGCACACACACACACACACACACACACACACACACACACACCATCTGCTCACAGCTCACATCCACATACACACACAAACACACTGACACGCCAACAGTCACATATTCGGATGTAATGCTTCACAATTCGAATTTGATTTAAATGTACATACACAATATTACTGAGCATACATTTGACAACATGTTCACATATTCACACCTTCTCGTTTTCTTTTATGATTCATTTATGTAAGATAAATCAGGCCAGCTAATGAGCCAACATGTTGGTTTACAAGGTGTTAAACGCAGCTGTAGCTGTCAAACACTCCACTATATTTTCAGGATAAAATGTCAGCCAACTTTCATAAAACATTTAGAGAGACTCAAAAGTGGGCTGATAGATCAAATGTGCAGCACTGCTGGAACTCAGTGTCCCGCCAAAGAGTGAATCCAGCCAGGAATGGCGTAGCGGCGGGAATTGGGGGTAATTTTGGTGTTAGTCCCACATCTGTTGCTGTTTCCATCCAAGTTACCACCACTCAGATGGAAGCAGGTCATGCTACCCAGCATAAGGCTACCTAGAATCTATAACATGATATATTTTGGATTGCTTCCACTTTTATAACTTCAAAGAAGATGATTAATGCAGTATAAGACTGTGGGATAATAATGATTTATTCTTCCCATTTTTGTTCATTTTTTGTTACTAGTTATGGCCAGATTTTTTTCACCTATAGCCATTTATTAGATAGCAGTTTTCAACAGTTTAGATACACTACTATGGCCTCTGTTGTGTAAAGTGTGGTGCATCAGTGCACATAGTCCAATATAGTCACCACTTGTGTATTGTGAGTGATCTAAGTTCTTAAAGCCACATTGCTAATACTTGTATGACATGGTTTACGTGCCAGCGCACATCATATATGCTGTCCTCCTGCTATAAGCATAATGATGGACATGTCATCAGTATTGCAGTGCTTTACACCATACACAGTGGACATTGCATGTCACTGACTTGCATTGAGTTGTGCTGCTGCTCCTGGTCCACGTAAAACCCATCAATACAAATGTTGCTTGCAAAATGTGGATTTTGGATGTGTAGGGACTTTAGATGCAGCGTCACAATAAAACAAACTTTAAAGCAATTGAGTAAACCCTTTACCTAAATAGTTGTGGATTATGTGCTGCCTCTGATGGTAGTTTTATTCTGTACCTGCTGCCAGCGCACACACGCACACACATGCACACACTCGTGCACAGTATGTCCAGATGCACACACCTCACAGTGATTTACTTCACTATTTTGTAGCCTGCCGCAGCAGAACTCTGGGAAAATACTGATTTCATGATGTTGCTGCAACCCCTCAGCCCTGCAGCCTAACTCTGCTTCCTTCAATCCACACACACACACACACACACACACACACACACAAAACAAGGGAGCACTGGGTTGCATAGAAGTGGTTGCTAGGCAACAAGCATCCTCTAGCTCTTCCTACACATGGAGAAGTGTGCTGTATACACATCCAAAACACTAGGGTTTCGAACCACATATATGCACACAAACACACACAGAGACATTCACATTCCCGTAATGAGAGTGGTGACAGTGTGAGAGTGTGACATCCTTATTTCCACATGAACTGTCTAAAACAGCATCTGCCTCCTCCTGTGAGACTCCCAGTGAACAAATGAGACTTCATGGAGACTCCCCTATTCAGACACTCAGCTGACACCTGTACCCAGATTAGCTAAGCTCAATACAGTAAAATAGCTGCAGTTTATTACTGTTAACTCTTTAATTACTTTAAGTATAGAGTATCTTTCCTCGCCACCGACCCGTATGGGATGCTGGTAGCAAACGAGCTAATTGTGTATTTTAACATCTCTCCAACAGCCTGAGTCTCATTTTGTGGGGAACCCTGCATAAATCCAAGCAAAGCAAAAGGGAGCACTAAGCCATTAAAACACAAGGCAGCGCAATTATAATCATAGACAGCAAAACAAAACACAAACACATTAACGCAAACCACTGAGACACAAGGGATAAACAGCAGCATTCATGTCACAAGTGAGTGATTCTAATTTAGGCTTTTGTTGTGGATTATTCCAGTCAAACACTGCTTAAAAGAAAACATATCCCCTTAATTGTGCAGTGATTTGTGAGAGTGTCAAAAACTTGGCCCTTCTGTAGCTGTATAAAGTAATTAGTTTGATCTCTAATGGAATGCTGCAGTGCACAGTTCTAGAGATCCCATTTATCAAACACAGCAGTTGGTTTAGATTTATAATATGCAGCAAAAATCAAAGATCTCTGAGATGCAAAAACAGACGACTGATACGCTACATGATAAGTGTATGTCATGTCAAATCTTTAAGTGTTTCATTGAAAAGTAATAAAATTCACTTTAAAGTACGTTAATGTATATATTGTATTATTAATACTAATTTTAATGAATGAGTGAATTTTGAAATCTTAACAGAAATCTTCCTATCTTGTTCAGTGATTACAACTGCATCCTAAGGTCAATCAATACCTGCAAATCCAGGTCCCCTGCACTGACATATTAATATTAATAATGAGATTTATATTCACATTTATTCATTTGGCAGGTGCCAGAGTATAAGTCTTCGATGGAGTGCCTGAACATTTAGTCCCATGTGCCACAAGGCTGCAGGTGCATGAAGTAACACATAAGCATATAGCAAATTACTTTTTTTGGTTGGTGGTAGAAAGCTTGGAAAAAAGCTGGAAAGCGGTGATTGATTTAAGATGGTTCTAGCTTTAGGAGAAGATTGCAAATTAATTATTTTTCTTTTGACACTGTTTCACTTTAAAGTCATTGTGTTACACAGTAATGACAGCCCTCCATTGATGTGAATTATTTAATTACTGTAAATGTATTAAACAAAACAATGGAAAATGGCCTTTTTTGCATGCGTCTAGAAAACAGTTTTCATCTAAAATTGGCTAATCTAATAAGCAAAAAAAAAACTAAACTGAAAAAGGGTTTTTTTTTTTTTTTTTTTAAATTCAGGTTGTCTGTTTCTATGGATTTCCTACCTTTCTCACCATGTGAGAACGTGATCACTGCATGCACCTCATGAGTGCAAGTACAGAAATCCTTTATGTAGAATGACTGAATAAATAGACTCGAGATTAGAACAGGATCAGGCTAAAATACATGACCATACTCTCTCCCTCTCTCTCTTATATGATTTAACTGACCCCAGACGATTTCATTGATTGACAGCTGCATTATGGGAAAGTGACAGTCAATAATTGCACGCTGTCAGACTGGACGACGTCACATGATGGATGCATTGCATCACATAAACAGAGCTGGAATCACACGTGCACATAATGTTGAACATGTAAACACAGCAACATCACAAACACATGTACAGGCAAAGAGTGCATGCAGCTAACACACACACAGAAACATGCACACACATGTGTACACAGATGAGCATTGTTCAGTGTGCGCCACAGGAAGTCAGAGGTGCAGCCAGCTGAATTCATTTACTATAAATACACACACACACACACACACACACACACAATGATGAGAGCATGAATACTGAGAAGCACGTCTGTGCGCTGGCTCACACACGTGTGATCCTGGCACATCTGTTTCTGAGGCCTCCATCAGTGAGGGGAGGAAGAGAGAGGGTGGGTGTGTGTGTGTTGGTCTGTGTGTGTGAGACAAACTGACTCCCAGATGAAGCCAACAGACCAACCCATCTTTCCTTCTCTATTACCTGATCAATTACTCCTGTTTCCGCTCTTGTCTTCTTCTTCTCAGTCTCTGCCTTATTTTCTCTCTGGTTTCCCTCCTCTTCCTCTCCTCCCACCTTATATCCTTCCTCCCATTCATTCCTCTCCTCTCCTCCCCCCCATGTGTCTCCTCCTTCCTGCCACTCACTTTTTGTTTATATACACTATATGGACAAAAGTATACAGACACCGTGGTCACCTTTTGAATGAATAGGAATTCCAACTTTGATCCAGTTTGTATTTCCCAACATCAGCTGCTGACCCCACTAATTCTCTTGTCTAATGCCGTTCCAGAGTAACTGAGGCTGGTATAGTGGCAAATTAATGCCCATGATTTTGGAATAACATGCCAAATGATTATATATAGGTGTAAAGTTTGGGTGTCATACTTTGGGCCATGTTGTAGAAGTAGAGCACTCATAGTTTCTTTCTACTCTCTCTTTAAAAACAATTAGCTTTTTGCATTTTTGTCAGCTAATCTTCTAGAGGAAGGTTTAGCTAACTCTTAACTTTGAGTTGACAAACCTGGAGATGAGAAACTCAGAATTCAGTCAGATCTGAGTAGGTTTACCCTGAGGCAAGTGTGGTGAATGAAGGGCATTATCAGCAGAGCTCTGACACTGCAATTCACCAAGGTAACAAATAAATAAAGAGGAGAGCTTCCATTTTAATCCAGTGGAGCCAGAAAGATTAATGTGTGGCAATGCACATTTATCTCCTCAAAACAACAGGAGCAGTGAAAGAGCCTGAGTTGGAGAAAAGAGTCAATAAGTTAACACTATCACATTTTATTCAGCATAGTCCAATGGATCACATTCTTTAGCAGACTTTAATTTCCTTAATGGATGCTAAAGTGCTGCAATCCTGCCGTTTGTTAGATAAAATTCTAAAATATATTTATTGTACAGTAACCTGATGGGGACAAAGTGCTGCTGGCAGCAGAGGATGAGAGAATAGATCAAACAGACGAGACGTGGTTTACAGATCTATGATTGTGACCTCATAGTCTGAAGCAGTGATAGATTCTGGTGATTTGCAGTTGAAAAAGCATTAAGGTGCAAAATGAGAGTACATTTTTAGACGATTATTTAAAAAAAAACATTTTGCTCAACAGCCGCTCAATGACTGTATTCAACATGTAGTACATTTTCAGCTGCATTACAATCATACTCACTCAGAAATATCCAATCATCTTCAGTATGATATGATAACTATGATATGAATATCCTATCAGTGCGATCCATCACACTGTGAGAAATGATTCTTCATAGATCAGAATCTTAAGTGTCTAAAGCTTCACACAGAATTTTTCTTTGATTTATGCTGATAAGTATGTTTCGGTGCAGGGAACTGACTGACAAACTGACAGTTGTCTTAATGTCCATTGAGTCACAGTCACAGAGACAGACAGACAGTTTATAGATTTTATTCTGAGCGGATGAAGCCATGATGCATAATTTTTGACCATAAGTCTCTGTCCTTAGTGAAGTAACAAACCAAAAGCCAATCAGGATTTTATCTTCTGCCAACATAAACCTTTCAAATTGTGCTTTAATTGCAACTCTATGAATGAAGAAATGAAATGGATTGTTAGACAGAAGAGGAGGAGAAACTCTGGGTTTGTTGAAGAAAATCTGCCAGCAAGCAGTTTTGGTTCACAGAGTAAGTTACCCTGGTAACTGAGTCAGAATTAAAGTCATCTCACTCTCTTGAACAGAAAACACAGGATTTCCCTCATCTCAGGTTTAACAAACTCTGAATTTTCTCTAAATTTGCTAAAAAAAAAAAAAAAAAAAGAAAAAAAAAAAAGAAAAAACTACAAGACTTTCTTTCACTAAGCCATGACTAAAGTGTCTGAGGTTTAAGTTGGCTAAAATAAAAAGGAGGAGGTTAATTAAATACGACTAGGACTACTACTTGCATAAGTGCTAAACATCAGCATGTTAGCGATGTTATTTTGTGTTAGCATGCTGACACTGGCATTTAGCTCATAGCACTGCTGTGCCTGGCTTGGTCATTAGGCTGTAGACACTAAGTCTTTTTTACTGATGTGAGGATAATTATATCACACAGAAATATGTTCATAAATAATTAAAACATCAGCAAAAGTCTCTGGAAAATGTCCATAGTTTAAAAACAAAAAGATTCTGCTGGATTTAACAAGCAATCAGGTGGTAATCAGTCACACTTTTGATCTTATCTAATTCCGCTCAGTGTAAATGTACAGCACAGTAAGGAGCATGCATAACAGTGTCATCTTACGTCTTAACTCTATGTTGTAAATTAACTTGACACAACCTGTTTTCACTAAGCTGTAGCTTAACACCTTCACTACTATCAAACTAAGCTAATTTTGAGCTTATGTATAGATGGTGCAACAGCCTGCAGATCTCATGGCTCATTCCTGTCTAATATACAGCACTCTTATATTCCTGTGCATATGTAAGTGTGTGTGTGTGTGTGTGTGTGTGCGTGTGTGCATGCGTGTGCACAACAGTTGGCAAAGCACACAGGACAGGGTGACGAGTAGTGATTAGTTCCGAGCTGCCAATCCATATTTGCTCAGCTGCACACACACTAACACATATACACACACACACACACTGCCGTAAATGTGACTTCAGAAACAGGTTGACAGGAAGTGGAGTGATTGAATTAGAGAGGGAAAACTTTCCACATGGATACAGGACCATCAGACAGAAAAAGACAGAGATGGATAAAAAAGGGAAAGTAAAGACAGAAGCTGGGACAGGAAGCAGCGACACAGGAAGTAACTATGAGACAAACCAATCAATGCAGGAAGACTATAATGCACTGCATTACTGCATTAAAGTTGTTTAACAATATTATGAATCTGCATTAGCATGTGACAAAGGTATCATGACACAGACGTTCCAGAATTGTGTTTTTACACCAATTTATAACTTAACTGAGCTCAACTTAAAGTGAAAGAGACAGAATAAGAACATTTCATATATAGTTGCTAACTGACTTTTAGCCAATCATAGCTTAGCAACCATAGCTAGGCACAGAAGACTTGTCAAGCTTTGAATTTCTCCACATGTTAAAGCAGTTTAAATGAGGCTGCAGTGAGAGAGATACTCAGCTTTTACAGAGTTTGGATTAATTTAGAGAAACAGTGGGTTTATCTGCACATGTAAGATGCAATTGATAGCAAAAGGTCTTTTCTCCTGTAGCCTAATGTTAAAACTGAAGCACACTGGTTTAGCGCTGCGGGGATTGCAATGAAATTGCTTAATTGATTAGTTAAACAGATAATTAATTAGCAGCCATTTGGATGACTGCATAATCTTTTCAGTCGGTTTCCAAGCAAAAATGTCAAATATGCTCTGGTTTCAACTTCTCAAATGTTTTTAAGCCAACCAATTTTTAACCGACTAATAAGCTAACATTATCATCATTTGCTTGCTAGCTAGGTGATAAAATGATACAGTTTAGCCGGTAAAATTTATGGTAACTGACAAGAAATCACAACCCTGCTTCTGTCTACCTCTTTCTGAGATTTGAAAAGTACTAAGAATTTTGGAGTGTTAAATTTGTCACTGTTGTCACTGTAAAGTGCATATGTGCCATGGAAGAAAGGAAAGCCACTGAGGGCAGCGGTGCTTGGATGAATGCAATGTCATTTCCATGTCTTTTAATTATTATTCTATTATCATTTCTTGCTTTTCAAGCATGATGTCTGCTTATCCGGTTACATCTTGAACAGACGTAACCAGATAGGCATGTGGTGGTAGTAGTAGCAGTGTGTAGTGCACTCTACTGTACACTGTAGGCTTTTACCAGGACAGTAGGATTGTTTCCATTATAACTTGCTATTTATACACACAGTAAAACACACTCAAACACACTCATCTTACCATGGGAGGTTGTCTCCATGGATACATGAGTGCTCCTCGATTGAACTCCTGCCGGAACAGGACGGGGAGCTGCACTTTTGATTAGATCTAACCAACATTATCTCCAACAGGCTGGCCCCCAATGAAACCTTACCACCGCTAATCAGAGCTAGGAACAACTCACAGCTCACATCTCTGAGACACATAATGAAGCAGTGTAATGGAGATAAGCTGAGCTGAACACAGAGCTGAGAGGTCAAACCTGGCATCTTGTTGACCTCCACGTGTTAGGACTAACCTACATTTGAGCAGTTAGGGGGAAGGGACGAGAGGGCCCTCGTCTGAGGGAGGTATTGAGTTTCACCTAAAATTCTTAAATGTCGTAAAGGATAAAATAAAAAAATCAAAGACACAGGGAGAGAAGAATAAGGAAAAAGCATCATTCAGTATAACAAAACATGATCCAGTCATTCATCTTTAAAACTGATTTTGTCATATTCAGCATATCCATAGGTCTAATCATTTTGGTCACTTTTTAACATTGTATAACAATCATTTACGTGGGCAGAAAACAAAAAAAGTAGTCTCTTCACAGGATAATAACAAATCCCTCTACTGGAAACAGCTGTGACCTCCTGTAAACAACTGTGTTACTATCAATGTAACAGGAATAATCAGCCTGATGAGATGTCTCTGTGTCACCCACAGCAGAGCAGAAGCCTCACACACACAGGGAAATGAGACACATTTTTTAATCACGACTTCTATTAGTAGAACTGAGCATCAAGTACATCTAATATGCTTCAGGCTCCATCTGTTAATGACTGGCATTATACTTCATCATTTTTTTCCCAAACTAGAATATTCCAACAAAATTCTCATTAAAACCGTCACAACTGAGCTCAAACAGAACAGGTCAAAGTGTAGCTTCACTGGCAGCAGTCAAAGGGAGGACTGACATACTCTTTAAACCAGACCCTGCTGCCACCAAAAACGAAGTTTAAAAAAAGATGAAATGTGTGTTTTATGTATTGACTATCGTTGCTCATAAGACCTTGGACTGGAAGCCTTACAACTGCCACAGTCAGACATGCACTGACACTCTATAGTTACCTAGCAACAGCTTTCTCACCACTTATCAAGGTTATCTCCCTGATGGCTAACACGTTTGTCAGAGCCACTGCACACACAGATGCACACACACTGCTACACATCTGAATGCCATGCACATTCCTGAAAACAAGCAAGCATCTGCTCTGCTTCTTGTTAGTGTCATTTTGATATTTTAAAATTCTAACATGGTTAATGTTTTCCATGTATTGACATTGTTGCTCTATCTGATATTTATTTATGGTGCGTTAACAAATGTGAAGTTTGAAGTTTGCTAGATGGTTTGTTTGATTCGGAACGACAATGTGCTGATTAAATTTCATGGCAGTTCATGGCTGTTAGATTATGTTACATCCTTAGCTCAAGATTCACATTTGAAATTTATGATTAACAAAGAAAGGCCACAGGTAACTCTAAAATGAAGGCGTGAATATGCCCAATATATTCCATGGATATCTGGCTATTACACTTTAATATTTCCTGTGGAAATTCTGACCTGACTGCAATGGCTGTATCTCATGTTTAGTGATAATTAACAAACATTGTAATGGTGAGCATCTTATCATGGTAATGATAGCATTTAGCTTAAACCAGTGCTGTGCCAGAGTACAGCCTTAGGCGTGGTCAGTGTTAGAGCTGGAATGATTACAAAGTCAAGTTAAATGAGTTGACACTGACACAGTCCCACAGACACAGTCAGAGAATCTTCTGCTAGCCAGTTACAGCTTAAGTACAGGTGGTGCTTTGTTAGGCACAAATAAACCGTCCAACTGTGAATAATAAGGCAAAAATCTTTCTGAAAACACTTTTATTCTGGGTAGAATTATATAATGACCAGTTACGTATACGACCCTACCCTCTGCTAAAGTTCAAGACCATTAGTCCTTTAACCACGTGAACAACAAACCATAGCATTGGGAGCTTTTTCACTGAGGCAGAACTATTTAGAATAAAAAGGGTAGAACACAGGTTTTCAAACTGTGAGGCGCAGGTGAGTTGCAGGGGAGGTTTGAAGAGAGAGATGAGGCAAAGATAGCGTAGATGAGTCAAAAGGGACAGGTGCATAACAGTGTTAAAAAAAACAGGAAGTTGTTGTAAGTGCCCTGTTGATTTTTCCCACTTACTAACACGGTCAGTAGTGCAGCAGCAGCAGCAGCAGCAGCAGCAGCTGTGACACACATGGAGCCAATTAAGGCACTTTAAAACCTTTCGTGCCTGATTGCTGCGATTTTTGTCAAAATTCAGACTCCTTCTCTGAGTCACAACTGAGTCAGTCAAATCTGAACACAACAACTCGATACACCTATTTTTAAATTCTGTGTGACTTAGACTTTCTGTTTACCATTGTCTCTGATGTCCACTGAGAATAAACGTCCATAAATCCACTTCAAAATCAGAGAAACAAGTTTTCTTTTCCCACATCAAGGTAACTCAGTGATTGTTGTCTCTACATCCATGGACATTCAAACAGGAACTGCTGCATACTGTGCATACTTTTACTGATGTCAGTTTGCCAATGAGTAAACAAATATATGCTAATATATGCTAAGACTCATGCTGAAGCCCACAGCTAACATACTGTCTCTTTGGCAATATTATACTTCCTGTTTACATATATCATAGCATCATGTGAATATTTGCATGAAGTACATGGGCACTTATCTCAATTTTGTCCACAGTGTCTGACAGCCCTGGGTAGAGGATCATCACTGATAGACTGCTGACAGTGTTGACAGTAGATCAACATATCATTTAGGTAAAAACTTTTAATGAAAGAATCTGAATGCACACACTTGTAGCACTGACTGGCATGAAAGCCCAGACACTGGCAGCATCACAGTAAAGTCAGTGTCAAAAGGTGCCTCCTCTCTCAAACTGGACTGAAAGAAGAAACAAAAAAAGTGTATTTGCTGCTGGATTTTCAGCCCCCTTCCCCCACCATTTCACTCTGATTGTCATTTTACATCTGAGCCTGTTTGCCTGGAGAAATGCTAAACACAATGAAGTCCAAGTGCCGACACAGACGCCACTTCCAATCCCTGTATACTTAACGCGCCGAGACACGCAGACGGCATGACGACACCCACACAGACAGGCGAGCACACTCGCAGGCAAAGAGAAGACCATAACACACCCTGGGGACAGTCACATGGCTCGGTGATCAATAGAGAGCATGTGTCTGCTGTATAAAGATCTTTCTCTGCCTGTCTGTCTGTCTCTCTCACTGTTCTCACTGCTTCTCCTTCACTCTTCTGCCTTTCCTTTGCTATTTTCATGACTCTCTCACTCTCTCTCATCACTCATCATTCTCTTGTTTTGTTTATTACTGTGTTTCATTCACTTCTCTCATTATCATCCCAACGCAATTCATCTTTTTTCTTACAGGGGTCCTTCTTGACTCTCCTTTATTCTTGACAGCTCTTTGTTGAATGATTTCTATGTCTCTTTCTTCAAACCTGTTTTTGTCTGATCTTCAATTATAAGATTCTAATCATCCATGGCCACTTTTCTACAGCCCGACGTGAACTTGCACAAACACTTCTCTACATCTAATAAAACAAACAGTCCACTTAACAATCTCATGTGTATTCTACCATTAACATCAATTCAGCAGACATGATTTATCCCAAAACATTGGGATTCACAGTGAATACAGTACAGTATACGGGACGATAATTTATGCCTGCTTCCAATTGCAGATTAGCTACAGTAATGAGGCATGGTGTTTCTAACCCAAAATCCTAACTTTGTCTGAGATAGGTGAATAATTGACAGTAAATCTGGGCCAGTATGTACTAAACCACCCAGAATAGGATTGCTGATCCTGCATTACTCAGTAATTCATTCATAAGGATGAGAAAGGAAGATTTTCTGCTAAGACAGCACTCCTGTTCTCAGAAGTCTGATATATTATGGACACTGGTCTAAATCATATTGTCCAATATCTCATCTGGGTCCTGAGCCCAGCTTAAGTGAAGGGTCTGTATTTTGTCCCCCATGTAACAATGGGATATTGTAGATGATATTTTGCATGTTTTCATATTGTTGTTGCTACTTGCATTAAAAAATCATGGACAGGGGCCTCAGAGACAGCTGCGCAACACAATTATTTCCATCAACAGTGCTGAGATAATGGAGTTAAATGTCTGACCTATAGCAAGACTAAATCTGCTTGCTGATTAATATCCATTACAAGCTAAATTCATGGAAGGCATTTGGTCCTAGTTGAAAACACAAACACTGCCTTTCAAGGAGTTAACATCAGTAAATAGGAACAATATAAGGCTAAGAGAAATGCTGCTTGCACTACTTTTTAGCAAATACTCTCATAATATTGTGTTAGTAGTGTTTTAGTGATTAAGCAGGGGAGAGTCTACAGTCATGCGAAAATAATAACCATTTCACCTTTTTCAAGGCTAAACTAAAAGGAAAATCCACCAAGTAAATGGAGTGATAGGTCAAATACAAAGATGTCTTAACATCTATCAGGCTAGATTGCAATATTGTCTGGAAGGAATATTCATGGTCCCAAGGGAAGGATTATTCTGGTCACCACTTAACCTTTCATCTGCCCTCACCATCAAGTAGGAAATTTTTCCTCAACCAATACTTTGGTTTCAAAAGCCAATTGCTGGAATTCCATGAACTCTGCTGATGAATGTGAAGTGGGACTTTGCTGCAGGAAAAAACATGTGATCCCCTGTTTAATCTGTACTGTCTGTGTTGTTTAACATCACCCAAGCATAATACTACCAGAGACATGATCTTAAAAGAGGTCCACTGCTGCCTTTGGGCTCTCCCTACAATGGTAAGGGCAGAGTGCACAAGACTTGCAGCAATACCCAGACAAAGACATGCACACACATACACACACACACACACACACACACACACACACACACACACACACACACATATAAGAGATCCAAGCTGTTAGGCTGTATTAAATGCTGTGTGTAAAATGTTAGTGACCCAACTGATATGTGCTGTGAGTGCATGCTAAGGGCCAGTTATTGTCAGACACAAATGCACTGTAAAAATGATTATATGTGTCTGTATTTGTTCATGGCCTAGGTGGAAATTAATAGAAGAAATACAAGCAGGAGATTTAAACAAGGGAAAAAAAACAATTTAATTGTATTGGTCCATAATACCAGATTTTTCTTTATAAACTGGAAGTTAATTATACAAAAAACAAGTTGGTTTTAAATAGGGGCCCCTGATGCAAGAATGGTTAAGGTGCATATGTAACCACAGTGTCCACAGTTTGACCTCCAGCCCAGGCACCGTTGTTGCATGCCACACCCCTCTCTCCCTCCCAACATGTTCTGTCACTCTACTAACTATCCAAATAGGCAAAAGACAAAAATACTGAAAATGTACTGATCAAAGAAAGTCTGGTTTAAAGTGTCTATAGCAAAAAAAGAAAGTTATTGACAAAAATTTAAAAGCTTCTCCTTGCTATTTTGCACCTTTGACATGGTCCCTAAGTTGAGGTTGCTGGTTTCTGTCACACAAGATACCACACTTCCATCTGTGTTCCATCATGAAGTGAACATAATACCTATAAGATAAAGTCTGACTGATGTTCCTGAACTTGTGTTGAACAATGCATCTGGTTAAAAGTGATGAGGAGTTTTTGAGGATGAACCTTGCAGATTTTCTATTCCTTCCCAGATGTACAGTATGACCACAGGACCTGACGACACTGAAGAGTTTCCTCTAGTTATGTGATGACAGTGTGTTAATATTTTGAGTTCTGACTGAAGCTGTAACGTTCGTGGCATCAAGGTGACAAGTCAGCAGGGAGGTGAGAGGGGGGACAAATATTACTGCAACAGTGTGGATGCTATTCATATCAGAGTACATTATGAATTAATATCCAAATAATGTATTTATCAGTTTACATCCTGACCTCCCACATGTAGATGATGAAATCTGGACTCTTGCGGCCATGCAGATGCAGAAAGTAACACTTGGGTTTTACTATTTGGGTTCTGAGATTGCCTACATTCATATTTATTGATATATGTATATGCAAATATGGCCAGACACACACATGCACACACAGACAGTAAAATCTAGTGGTGTTGATAGTGCAGCTAAGCCGCTGTCTATTGACTTGAGAGGATCTCATTATTGTCAGATTAAGCAGCTCTGATGCAGTGTAGACTGTGCCTCTGTCAGGACTAAACACAGTGAAAGTAAAGCCCTAAAATCCCGTGGAAACATCCGCTGTTAAAGGCAGAGACAGAGAAGAACAAGAGAGGACGAGAGAGGAAGTGATTGAGAGAGGACAAATGAGGTCAGATTCTCTGGCTTTGTTGTTCAAAATCAGCCAGAAACCACACGAAAGCATTCACACTGGTCACACTGATGCTGTTAATTCAGCTGATTGTTTTGTAAATGACACTGTGATTGTGTGTGTTATGAAGTGTATTCTCACGTAGTCTTGAATTTGATTTCGTCAGGCTTCACTGTGAATTGTGCCGCTTTGTAGTGTGTGTTTGTTTTGTTGAGTGTGACAATTGACTTGCTGGCCTTTCTCTGAGTACAGACCTTGGGGCAGCGCCGTGATTACTATACTGAACAGACAATGGCCTCATCACAAACACACACACACACACACACACACACACACACATACACACAACCCACCATCAGTGCACAGTTTCCATTCTCTTCACGCAAAAGCCACCAAATAACTGTCATTTCCAGATACGTTACCACTCGGATAACACATACACACACACACACACACATTTTCTTTGAGTGCAGACATGCACAAACACACATGTAGACATGAGGTTGTCTAATAATATGCGACGCATACAAACGAAAGAGACAAGTTCACACACACACATAAACAATAGAAACACAACACAGTACCTGGAGGACATTTTAGTCAAAGGGCATCATTATGTGTTCACTAATCCCTCATCACAGGAGCCACATGTTTGTCATTGAGCAAAAGGGAGGAAGAAGAGAGAAGCAACAGGGTGGTAAAGTATACACTGCTGGAGGAAACAGAAGATGAAAAGAAAGAGGAAAACAACGTAGCGCAAAGACATACATTTCTATACATACTCGGTTATGGGGCATATGTGCATGGCGACACATTGCACACATGTGCACTAAAAAACACGATGGCAACCTCCTGTCAGTAAGCAGGAGAGCTCCTTTGTTTATTGCATATAGCTGAACCACATGAAAAAGTAAAAAAAGAAAAGGAAAGAATGTGTGTGACTGCTTAACAATAATAGGGCTATGGATGGGGAATAAAGAAAACAAGCATTCCAGTTTGCTTCTCTGTTGGATGTGTAGTCTGCACGCTTGTAGCGTGAATAGTCGCCACGGAAACCATGAATTAGCCATAAGAGCTCTGTGAGGCTGTGCTTTGAGCTATATGCTAATGTCAGTACGGCAACATGCTCACACTGACAATGTTAACAGTTACCACATTCATCAGCATAGTTTAATTGCTAGCATGCTAACACCTGCTAATTAGCATTACACACAAAGAGTTAGTATCACTAGTTTTGTAGGTATTTGGTCACAAGCCATTATAATAATCATTTATTCATTCAATTTCCCAATTTACTTGGACTTTTCAGCAATTATAGGCCACAGCAGCATGAAAAATGTGCACCACCCACCCCAGACTCTTTGCTTCTGACAGACAACATTCATTATTCCGATAGCCACAAGAGGTCTTGTCAGGTAAATGTAAACATAGTTTGTCAATGCTGTCATTTTTCTGGTGAGAACAGGCTCTGGAAAAAGGAAGTCGAAAGAGGGGAAGAAGACCAGAAGAAAAAAAAAAATAACTGAGGAAGCTAAATTAAAAACCAAGTCAATATAAGAGGGAGAGAGATCAAAAAAGGAGAGAGGAGAAGGTGGAAAAAATACACTGAAGGCTGAGTTGAGTGGAGTAAAAATCAGAGGGGGAAAGAGAGATAGAGGTGACAAATTCATCACAAGTGTGGCAGTGATCATGGCCAGGAATAAGCCAGCGCTGGATTAGAAAACATACTCAGAGCTGCAGGCTGTAACACAACAACAAACAACACCACCTCATCCTGCTGGTTTACACCCCCTCTTCCTCCCCTCTGCGCCCTCTCATTTCTACATTCTCCATTTCTGCTATCAATATCTCTCCTATCTGACTCTCCCTCCCTCTTTCTCTCTCCTCCTCACGGTCCCTTTATTATAACCCAACGGCGTGGGCTCGAACTATTATGGAATATTGTGATTGCTCGCTACATTTAGACTGTGAGAGGAGGAGAGGGGGAGGTGAAAGAGAGAAACAGAGAGAGATGCAAAGACAAAGATAGAGAAGAAGTGAGATTATTAAAAAAAAATGTGAACGACCTTTCACATAAAGCTAGTTAGACTTTGAGCGTTAATAAAGCGTAACAAGGTGTGCGTGTGTGTGTGTGTGTGTGTGTGTGTGTGTGTGTGTGTGCAGGGATCTGTCTGGCTTTGCAATGCTGCAGTAAATCTGCCCCTATACAATTAGAGGGCAAGGGCTGGAAGGAGAGGAGAGGAGAGGACTGTTGTGTCCCAGTTTTACTTTGACCTCTATCTGTCTGTCCGTCCTCTCCCCGATGACACCACACACATTATGCAAAGTTCCAGAAGGCCTTTTGATGCCTGGGACTGTCAGTGAGCTGTTTCCCCTGCGGCATGCAGCCTCCCCGGCCATGACTCATAATGAACATCCCCCCTCCACAACTTCTCCTCCTCCTCCTCCTCCTCCTCTTTTACCGAGGGTCCTCCACTTACCCTTCATTCTCCACTCCAGCTCTCTCCTCTTCCCATCCTCTCCTGCTCTCATCTCACCCTTTTCTCCTCTTTCTAATCCTCTCTTCTTTCTTCCAACCCTACTGTGCTATCTCTTTCCTCCTCCTGCTCCTCTACCCCCTTTTTCTTCTCCTTCTTTTCCCCACTCTCTCATTCTTCTCTTGCTGCTCTCTCCATCATCCTCTTATGCTATCCCGGTTGGCCTGTAAACTCCCATTTCCTTTTCTCTCCTAGTTGCTTTTTCGGCGCCCCTCTCTGTCATCCTCTTACTCCCTTTCCGAGCAGTGCTGTGTTATCTCCCGCTTTCAGGCTGGAAATTGGCTCTGGAAAACAGCCAGCACTAGGTTAACCCCCTCCCCACTCACACACACACACACACCACACACACACACACACACAGACAGACAAACACACACTTTCACATGCACACAACAATTCAAACACAATAAACCAATATTGCAAACATGACCTAGCACAAGCGCATTTTCGCAAGCAAGCAAACACATATATGCAACTGACCATTTGCTAAATGCAGACGGAGTTATAGTCATAGAAAGCCATAAGAAAACCTCATTCAAAGTGACATTTCTAACAACACTAATGACTGAAAATCCAGACAAAGTCTTCAACCATGTGTTGTGAGGCTAACTTCATAAGTTTAGACGAGGAGATGCGTCTGTAATAACAGCGGGATAGACGGGGCTAAGCGCTGTAGAAGGTTTAGACAGCAGAAATTACAACAAGAAAGTTGCAAAAATGTCTTAAGAAAAGAGCCCATGCTACCACGCTTATAGTTGTTTTTTTTCACTGGAGCTGTAGTTTTTGTTTAGTTCTGTGCTCACAAAATAATTGTTTAACTTTGTTAAAATCAATCAAATGGATGTCAATTTATCTTGGAATATAGAAAGTAAACTTCAGGAACACGGGTCATTTTCTCAGTAAGACCGATAAAAGAAATTCTAAATGACAGATTGCATTGAGTAGAGACTAGTGAAACACAGGTTGGCCTGGATATGATGACATGATTTCAACTAGCTTATTCTCAACGATTTTCTTAGTAAGTTGAACAACGAGGTTTTTTTTATTATTATTTCAGACAGAGGCAGACAAAAACAGGCTTTTCATTTCTAGCCAGTGACCATCAGTTTTCCCACCTGAGGTAACAACTGTTGGCCACTGTAGTTAACTAATAACATACTAGTTAACATACTTGTTCATGTTTTAAAAAAGAAAGGTTTTCAGTGTGAGTACTTAGCATTGTGTTTGTCAAATGTAATTCTGTGTTGGGTAATGTTGCTAATGAACAAAAATGGACATGACCGAGCTGCTAACATTAGCCTAAACTCTGATTTAGTATTATTTAGGGAAATGCTACACAGTGGATGTGGTAGTTGTGAAAACAATGTTTATTTTATGTAACCTCCCTAAGTAGTGTGTTAGTAAGTTAGCTGGACATGCAATTGATAACAATGGCAGCATTAAAGCAGATAAAAACATTGTTCAGTCCAGTCCTTTCACTTTTGCTCTTGTGCTTTTTGTTTTGGAAAGGCTTAAAAAAAGAAACCAGCCTCTCTTTAAATGCTGAGTATCACTCCAACAACAGCCCCATGTTCACCACTTCAACATGTGCAGAAATCCAAAGCCTGACAGGCCTTCTAGTTGCTAAGCTATGATTAGACAATTGCTGTTCAGGGCAGGGGTTAGCGAACAGTCAATTAGGGAAATGTAATCGCTTACACACACATAAAACATACACACACACATACACATGCCACACAAACACACATTCACTTACACGTGACACTGACATCAGCGGTCCCTGAACTATCAGAGCGTCCAATTCAGCAGAGAGGGACTCTCAAACCTGACTCCTAATATAGCTCATAAACCAGGCTGGCTGCACTGATTTGACACTGGATCACTGAGTCTCTGCGTGAGAGTGTGTGTGTGTGTGCACGAGTGTGTAAATGCAAAAATGACTCTGCTAGCTGGTGTGTATCTCTGATTATTATGCAGATCAATTACCCAGCAGTAAATTACCCTGCCTCTATACTCACATAATTATCAAAAACACAAACGACAGCGGAGCGTTTGTGCAGGCGTGTGTTTGCAGGGGTATGTCTTTGCATATTGATTCTTGAAGCATCAAATTAATCGAATATTTTATCATTAAACCATGGTAGTTGAGGAGCTAGTTAAAGTTTAATCAAGTCAACAGAGTGTGAATGGAAAATTAGATGTTTTCCAAAGTGAGCCATTAAATCTGATCAGGGTGTGGACCTAAATCCTATTCAATAGATAGATAGATCACAGATGGATGAGGGATGAAGAGATGAATTTTTAAGTCAGCAAATACACTCAGTAATATCAGTTATACACTACAACATATTTATCTTAAGTTTGCTAACATTAGCTGACATTAGCTACCATACTGGGCTACCAGACCAGGTGAGGCTGTAATAGCAAAACCCCTGTGTGTACTGAATTGTACAAGGTTGTGTTTTATTGCCTAACTTTTTTATTTTCTATCTATTTATTTGACTGTGTTATTTGTATTTTGCAAAGTTACATGGTACAGTTTTAAATCTACAAATTAACTGTGGCAGTGTTGAGTACTTACTGTATGGGCAATAATATACTGACACTTGAAGTTATATAAAATGTCACAAGGCCATAAGGTATTGAAATACATAGATTAGAAGATACACAATAAACTGCAAAGCACAAATGCACAAAATGATTCATGTTGTTGCTGTTTTCTTTCCTCCAGGCTTAGTCTGCGGAGACAAGAGGTGATATATAAAGAATGTGATAGAGGAATGCATCAGACCAATAACTGACCTGACTATTCTTATACAAAAATAACTGTCTTGAAAAAAAAAATGCATCTAAAAATAGCAAAGACTGGTGATAAAATTAACAGAAAATGTTGGAGAGTGACTGGGAGAGAGTGAGAGAGAGAGAGAGAGAAAGCCTAAGTTTAGGAGGGCTTTGATGTGCAAGATGGTGCATCCTTCTCAGAGTGTAAATGTCAGGTTTCTAACAGAGAACGCCCAGGGAGAAAGTCTAACCCTCTGTGAGTGTGTGTGTGTGTGTGTGTGTGTGTGTGTGTGTGTGAGGAGTAGTAACATACACAAACGCGCGCGTACACACACACACACACACACACATACTGAGGTCCTGGTATGGATCTATTCCAGTTGACTACTGGTACACACAAGGCTATTTCTGTCTCACTGCTGGGAAACAAGGACACAAATGGATAGATGAAGATTGAGGAAGGGAAGGAAGGAAAGATGGAGGAAGACATGGATGAATGACATGGGGGAGGACAGAATGACATGGAAGCAGATGAGAAGCGGAGATTAGAAGCATTCAGTGATAGATCGGCTCAATTCTGATCCTTTATTGAAGCTGCTACGTGTTGCATTTAAACATCAATAAATGAGACTTTGTTTTAATTACAGTAAATTAACATAACCAACACTGGGGGCTGACATTCTGATTGACAGTGACATTTTAAATAGATGTTCATACTGTAGCAACAGTAAAAGTGAGTCAGACCCTCTGATATGACGTTTCTACCTAAAAATATCAGAGGCGGCCCTAAAAAGCCCAAATCGGCCACTGTCTCACAGAACAAAAATGAGGTTAGAAGAGAGGGATAGAGAGACATAGACATTTATGGAGGCATATGCAGAGAGGTGGATGAAAAAGAGAAAGGAGGAGAGTGAGGAGTGTTATAGAGACTAGCAGGGAGCACAGGGTATTTAGGGAATGTAAGGACAGTCTGAAGGATGAGGAGAGTCTACAGCCATGCTAGCAGCTCTGAGAGGCTGGACTCAGGCACAGTGATGCTAATGTCAACAACGTTTACAATGTTTCACTATCTTAGTTTAGCATGTTAGCATGCTAACATATGTTAATTAGCACTATACACAAAGCTTAGACTGACTGGAATGTCATTGGTTGCATGTTGTTTTTATTTACATTTGCATTATTATTATTTACCAAATTTTGTGTCAATCCATCCAATAGTTATTGAGATATAGCAAAACAAAAATGTCAGCCACTATTAAGGCCACTATTAAAAGCCAGGTAAAATACATTAAGGGAGGAAAGGAATTCTGTACGCTAATAGCTCATGCAATAATTAGATATAAATTCACCTCAATTTTTATTTCTATAGCATGAATTCTGTCAGAGGAATAAGAGAGTAATGTCATACTCACCACTCTGGTGGCGAGTTTTCATTCAGTTTTGTTTCTAGTTTCACAGTTATTTCCAGTAGCTTCTGCTTTGCCTTTTTTAAAATCACTATTAATGAATCATCAGTGAAACTCGAAAGTTCTTGCAGCTGTTTCACACTAAATACCTGAAGAAAGAGCTTAGTTAATGAGTACGAGAGCTACAACAGTAACTCCTGCACTCTGACCTCACAAAATTAATTTAAGTATAAAATGTTATGGTCCCAACTGGACCTCAGTCAACTTTACTGAAAAATAAATAAATAAATATAACAGATCTGACTGAGATCGAAACATCTTAAATAAATACTTTTGTGGTTTGGAGTGTGCAGGTGTCACGCTTTTCATCATACACAAGGCCTGCAAAGAAAGGGAGCGACTATGCCCTTTAAGTCTCTGAGAGGCTTTTAATGTGACACATCTGTGTTGCATTTTATTTACAGTAGTTTAACAGCAAACAAAAACAGCAAGACAGGAAGCGATTGGAAATGATTAGTGACTGAAAACAGTATTTCTGTTAGAGAAGAGAATCTCAGAGCAGCAGAGTAAGGATGACATGACTCTGCTGTTGTACGGACAGAACCAGCGCTGTGGAATTTACTTTATGCCGACTCCATCAAGATAGGAGGCGAACATAGTGTCGAGTAGGCAGTTACAGCAAACAGCATCAACAGCAAATTACAATGGGAGCAGATGAGAAAACAGATGTCTTGATAAAAAATGATATAATTTACTTATTTAAAACAGGGGATTAACATATAAGACGAGAGAGAGAAGACAAACAGGTGAAGAGTTTGATCTGCTGCTCTGAAATTTTGATGACACACCCTGATCTCTCCCACTCACACACACACACAGAGAGAGAGAGAGAGAGAGAGAGCAAGGGGATAAATTTACAATCACAGGAAGCCAATCCCACAGACAGAACCACCAACCCTCCCTGGTCTGAACCTGATCCAACAGACTGAGGTCTAGGCCTACATAACACTGCTCTGTCGCTCTACCTCCACTATTTGGTTCATTCTCATATACTGTATATAGTCATACTGCAAAAAATGCCTCCAGGTACCTGTAAAAATGCTGAGTGCGCACATACAGGTAAGGTCTCATTCAGCAGTAACTCTTTTTATCCATGCCCAGCAACATTTGGGTTGCAATCTGATATCTCTACATTTTCATTGCTCCCATTTCAACAATATCAATGTCCCAAACTGAAAAAGAAAGCATGTCTGTGGGTGAATATTGGAGCTACTGAGATTCAGAGTTGATAACTGCTACACGAGAGGTAAGATTCTGCCAAAACAATCACAGTGCAGTTGTTGTTTCCTGAATAACAAAACATGTGGACAAGGCCTTTCTCTAGTTAAATATTCTGGATAATAAAATAAATGTGCTCATGTGGACACAAAAGTGATGGTGATACAACAGTTTTTCTCATGATCATATTGAGTGATATGTAACTAGAAGTACATTTAAGGATGCAGAATATCTTGATTAGACTTTATCTTAGAGCCTGCATGTGTGGGACAGGAGTGAGAGGGGTGGATGTGATAGGCTCTGAGAAAACTGTATGTAGAGTCCACTGGGGCATGTAATGAACTGATATCATGCAGCGTCAGCAGCAGCCCCCTAATTTACCACTATAGATTAACCCTCAGAGAGAGTTACACGTTGTGTGAGACAGTTACAGGAGGACAAAAAAAGGAGAGGTTGGTGTTTCTCCTTCAAAGGGTTTAAGCAGAGAAATGTTGAGGTGCTGCAGGTACAGTACTTTGTGTTCTGTTTCTCCTCCAACGAACACACAACTCTGAGCTGATAACGAACTGCACACTTCTCCTGATGGTCTTCCGTTTGATAACAAATGAATACTGAGTGCTGAGTGCTGAAAATCACCAAGTAGCAGGAGTTAAATACCACCCTACCACCCCAGTGTGTGTACATCCATATTGAAGTCAAAATCAAACAAGGAGGGATCATTAGAAGAATTAAATTAGTGGGATACACTATAAAAATGAAAACATTAGGAAAACTTCCTTTTGGTACTGCTGGATCACATGACTACCACTATGTGTCACTCATAGTGATAAATCCACTGAGAATTATCATCCAAATCTGCAGTTCACTTCAACTTTATAGAACCTTACAGCTTTTTTTCAGCTAATTGTTTTGATTTTCTGATCCCCTGATTTAGGCTACAGTTTTGATTGGTTAGTTCTCTCAGAATCATTTGCGACCTACAAGGCAACTGTAATCAAACCCATTGTAGGTCATCTGCTCAGGACCAAACAACTGACAAGATTAGTGGCTAGCTGATGAGCATAGCGGAGCATTTAGCAGCTAAGGAGCTAGATATTTCCCTCTGGAGTTAGTGGAGACCAAAATCTAGCTAAAAAGAGAGTGTGAATATTAGACTCAAATTTGACAGAAGTACAGACTCATGACTGAAAATGAATGCAAATGTCACTCTGTTGGATGTGTAAATAGGAAAGTCTATGCAGGTTTACCCTGTCAACTCTAAAGGTGATAACATGTCAGTGTTGCGTTCACAGCTTGTTTCCATTGCCCCCAAGTGACCCATTGCAACTTTAAACTGTGCTTTTTAGTAAATCCAGGAGAATTAGAATTTGATCATCTGCTCCAAATTGGAGCATCCTATATTTTATATTGTCACAACTTTGAATTGTCACTCTGCTAAATTTATTCAAAGTTACAGTAACTGAAAGTACCCACCTGGAAGTTTTGCTTTCAGTTTCTGCTTGATATTGAATTTTTTTTTTTTTTTTTTTTTTTTAATTTGTCACAGTAGAGACATAACTGGTCCCTCATGGCTATTACCATTTCACTGTCACAGCTTAGGCTGCACTGCTGGTAGCCACATTCAGAACAGGGACTATTATGTTACACATGGTTTAAGTGACTGATATAAAAAGAGTGCAGGGAGTGGCTGAAGTGGATCTTCATCATGGTTTGCACTGTTTTCAGTTTGATGGGGGAGAAGAACGTGTGGCTATGTGAGACACATGTAAAAAAGATACATAAACAACTGTCTTCATCCTTTCCAATTACACTGATTTAATGAGAATATGTGGGTGCGCTGATAAGTGACTTTTTACAGTGTAATAGTCTGGTATAAAGTACATATGGAGTGAACTAGCTGCTGCCAAAACCACCAAAAATAAAACATCATTATGACTTTTAATGAGAGATTTTGATGCATAAATGCAGTTTTATGATTATTTTCTTTCTGCATTATCTTTTATGAGCATCCTGAACTACTTTATGAGTCTCTGCAGGCTTTGACACAAACAGAGACACATTTTAAAGAGCCTGAAATCCAAAGATGAGAGACTGACTTCCTCATTTGAATTTTGTCACTGGTGAAAGTTAAGGAAGCAGGCTTTTAAACTGATATATCCTGAGCACACTGAATCTTTGAAACCCAGCACCCAACTGCTCTCTTTCTTTCATTCTCCCTCTCTCTGAATTGTCAACCTATTAAATGTCTCTTTGTATCTCGCCTATTCATACAAAGTAACCAATGGAAAGCTTTGGACTGTTTCACTGACAGAGACAAAGTGTGTGTGTGTGTGTGTGTGTGTGTGTGTATGTGTGGTGTGTGTGTGCGCGTGCATGTGTGTGTGTGATTGTCATAATAGAGCTGTCCCAGTTTTGTCTGTGCACCGATGTGATTTTACTAGTTTTGAAACTAGCAGCACTGCATGTGTGTGTGTGAGAGAGAGAGGGAGAGAGAGAGAGAGAGTGAGCGTGTGAATGTGACATGGAGATAGAGAGAGGGAGAGAGAGAGAGAGAGAGAGAGAGGGACTATGAGGACTAGAGTGGTGTGTGTGTGTGTGTGGTAGAGCTAAATGGAGAACAATAGCCTTATTGTACCTGTGTCTACAGCTACTGTCTCCCTTGTGTCGCTAGTCAAGCTCTGCACTGAGCCGATTTGCCTCTTCCTGTGTACAAGTGATCATTTTTAACATTTAATATTCTCTTCACGAAGAATAAAAAATGTAATTTTCTGAAACACATGATATATGTGAGCTCTAGAGTGTTTTCAGAATTGCAGGTTTCGCCCAGCATATTAAAGCTGGATATAATCAATGTTGTGATTTAGTATCCAGCAACTATTAGCTAATTAAATGTACATAAATAAAAATATCAAGCATTCAAGTGTCTATACATAGCATTTTCAAATGAAGCACAGAATCACTCAGCACAGAGTTTGGTTTTTCCTGTTCAGTCAACACTGGCCCCTTTTACACCTGGTATTAACAGATGATCTGTAACTAATTATCAGCATAATGATATCCCATCCATGGGCCTTTGCATTTATACCTGGTATTATGTTCTATTTATCTTGGTTCTGCCTGCATTGTGACTGGATCTCAGTTTGCTGGCAGATTTGTCAACAAACATGATGCATCCCATGTTATTCCAATGATATTGTTATTGTGCTCTACTTCATTTTTTCTTTGTTGAGGAATGGTTAGGCATAATTTTTAAATCACTTTTTTTGTGACAGAAGGCTTTCTGTCTAAAGAATGTGGTCACACTGTACAGGTTACATTTACACCTAATTGAGATGACAGTTTAACTCAGTCCACCTTCAGATGTGGCCTGACCTATCCGATCATATTCTGATTACAATGTAATTCTGCCTGTGTTCATTTGTTGCATTAACATTCCTTTTTTTTATTAACCAGAAAGGATACAAGATGCACAAGTAAGTATACCATGGGTTGATATTTAGAGAAGAGAAAACATGTTCTTAAAGGACTATTCCAGCAATTTAGCATTCCACTTTCATTGTGGTGCAGCAGAGAATGAGATATCCTGATGTTTCATCCCTTGTATAGGTCAAGCTCCAAAACACTGGATCTTAGAATTCCCATAATGCAACTTAACAGCTCATTTCACCAGATGTTCCTTGCCTGGTAAATCCCATGTCTTTTATAATTCCATATCCAAAGTTCAGAGGCAAGTCTCAATCCAGTCTAAGATAACATCATCAGGGTTAGGGTTGTTATTTAAAAAATGCAAAGGTACCATCAACTCCTGTCTCATCTCTGCAGTTCCACTTTTGTGGAGACAGAGGAAGTTAAATAGAAGCGGATGGTAAAACTAATCATAAATTCAGTCATTTTGGACTCTCTAGTTTTTCCCTCAAAAGTCTGCACTGTCAAGACAGCTTGCTGCTGTTCGACACTGTGAATTTGCTGGTCAAAGTTGAACTGAAGCAAAAAATTCTAGTACATTTACTTTGCCCATGCAAGCCAATCCACTAATCACTACACTACAGAATATGCCATGAACTTACATCATTTTAAAAGTGTGACTTCTCCTCATACTCCTGCTACTTCCTCCAGCCATCTCTATCGGATCCCCAAAGTTTTCTCATTCTCTTCCCACTGCACTATATGGTGGTGAAGGCAACTCACCTCACCTGATACAAAGAGGTACCTCTACTAACTTCAAAAGAACAAGTGAAAGCCACATCATACCTAAAGCACCTGCACAGGGAAGTCCCATCTGTATCCATCTCATCTCAGCTGACTACTCTTAGTGTAAAGGAAAGTTAGCTCAAGAGCCAAGAGCAAGGTCCTGTCAGGTCACTGAAGCTCTCTTTCTTTCACTCTGGGTGAGCTTCCTTATGGAGGAATTCTTATCTCACCTGCTTTTATCTGCAGTCTCTGAAGTGGTCATTACCCAAAGCTCATGACCAAAGGTAAGGTTCGAGAGCTTTGCTTTGTGACTCACCTTTCTCTTCATCACCACGATCCAAGACATCATCACGTACCATTACTGCAGCTGATTAACTAAACTTATACTTCTACTGATGCTTTTAGATTGCTTCATACACCAAATAAAAGAAACAAAGCTCTTGAAACTATAAAAAGGTAGTAAAAGTAAGTAATCCTGTTCAGTATTAACTTGAGTTTGCCTGCAGTATAGAAACCTCTCCTGACATTTTAATAATCCATGGACCTGCTATGTTGCATCTTTGTGCAACAAAACTCAGCTAAAGGAACTAATTAATCAAAGAAAGAAAGAAAGAAAGAGAAAGAAAGAATGGAACCTAAAGCCCTGATCTACAACTGCACTGAAATGAACTAAACTTACCAATTCTGCACCATCCCCCCCATCTTGGCACTTGGCCCTGCAACCATAGTAGCATGCAGAGGGGGCCCAGGGTCCCCCCACTGAGGAGGGGGTGAGAGGAAAAGAGAGGAGGAGAAGAAAGTAGCAAAAAAGAGATGATACAGGCAAAGATAGACGTCTCAAGATCAAGAGTGATTAGGAAAATGTGTGTGAAAGGGAATTTCTTTTATCCAGTCCCATAAGGGTTTAGGGGGAGATTTGGATGAATGAGAGATAAGAGGAGAGGAGTTAGGTAAGGAGGGAGGAGGGAAGGTAGGAAGAAGACAGGAGGAACAGCAGGATGAGAGTCAAACTGGAAAAGGCAAATGAGGCAAGCAACGGATGAGGGAGGCATACAGAGAGAACACAGAGGGAGCGAGGAGGGAGGGATGAAAAGGATGGATGATGGATGCAGAGATAAAAAGAATGGAATGACAGAATGGGAAGAGTGGAAAGATGAGAAGGGATGAAAGTGAAGGGAAGAGACAGAGAAAAGAGGGATGAAAGAAGTCAGTGAAAAAAAGAAAAGAGAGATGGAGGCATGATGGTGGTGATGAGGATGATATTTATTGTTGTTAAAAAAAAAACAGGCAAAGGGAAAAAGATTCTGAATGTATAATAGCCAGTGGGCCAGTAGGTCTGCTGTGCTAATCCGTATTGTCAGATTATAATGTAATCCTGTGCTGAAACACACACACACACACACACACAGCGCAGGGGTAAAGTGTCTGGCTGGACCCTGCGGTGCTGAATTGGAATAACTGTCAATGATCCAGAAATTTCCTGGCCGGCACTGCGTGCTTGTTGCCATGGAGATGGCTCCAGAAAGAGGTAGAGAGAGAGAGAGAGAGAGAGAGAGAGAGAGGAGAGAGAGCAGGAAAGTGAGGAAAGATAAGGTAGGAAGAGAGGGGGAGGGATGGAAAAAAGTGAAAGAAAACTGAGACCAAAACCAGGCGGGGCCACAGTGGGTTTGGCACTAGTCACGCAAACACACACACATACAATATATATGCATGCACACACACTCATTACACACAAAATCACGCAGAGCCAAACCACATGTTCTGCATGTGTTGAACAGCTGCATACGACCAGCCCATTAGCCAGAACATACAAACAACAGTGCTCATTGGCTCAGGGACTCCACTACTACTCCACCATTGGCTGGCACAATGCAAAACAACCGTCTGATTGGCCCGGAGTAACCCACACCTACTGCAGCACAGGGATCAAAGGAGACGAGTAACTGAACACGGATGTTAGTATGATCCTATATAAACACACACATGCTGCACATGGCTCACGTCTGCTCATGTTTTTGAAACTCATGCACAGAATCCTCAAAGTTTTCAAGGTGATGAAGTTTGCTCGCATGAACGTGTGTTATTTTTAAGAACCAGAATTTCTCATGTTGTATAAGTACTGTACTTGTATATGGAAAGTGAAACCTTTGAATATATATATATCTCATCTTTCTGCAGTCTGTGTTGTGAATTTACTCTGACTATGCTTTGATTTTTAACATAAAGTAAAATCCAACAAACGTGATCAAATGTGTCTATAAGACAGAGTCTGCAGCCATGCTGGTAGCTCTGTGAGGCTGTGGAACTACAGTGGTACTTTAGGGCAAAATGCTAACCTAGTGATGTTTAACAAGTATAACATTTACCCTGTTTATTACCTTTTTTTAACATGTTAATAAGCTAACATTTAATTGTCACTTAGGACAAACTACAGCTGAGACTGAAGAGAATGTCATCAGTTTTGCATGAATGATTTCAGGATGGCACTAGACAAAGACCAGGGGATTACAAATGTTATTAGAAAACATTCTTGGGGGACCATGAATGTATGCAGCAAAAATTCCATCCAATAGTTGTTGAGTTATTATATTGAAGCTATAAATGTCATCCTCATGGTAATCCTCCAGGTACTCAGGGAAAGTCAAGGGATCACTAGAGTCATTGGAGTAGACATTCTGGGCATTATGAATGTCTGTACAACGTTGAGATATTTCAGTGAATAAGTGAAAATTCTGACATGTGTGTCACGGAATCAGCAAAGTCGTCACAATCCATCTTCTGGACACCACAGACCGTCTCATAGTAGTGGAGATATTGCAGTCTGGACCAAAGTGGTGGACTGAACGTCAGATGCCATCCCTAAAGCCATGTTGCTAGCATGGCTAAAAACACACACATGTACACAGATATTCATACTTGCATTAAGAGGAGATGTATACAAATTCATGTAAAAATGCATGCCCAACCAT
Organism: Lates calcarifer; assembly: GCF_001640805.2. NCBI lineage: Eukaryota > Metazoa > Chordata > Actinopteri > Centropomidae > Lates > Lates calcarifer. The sequence goes on from NC_066843.1 coordinate 19,066,546, forward strand.
AATGTTCTAATCATTCTGCAATTCTACAATTCACAGTCCAAGAACCAAGCATGAGACACTAAACTGCAGTCACATGCACTCATAACCCACAAACACATGCTCTTTTCTGGGGCAGAAAGGGAGGACATATGTTGGACCATCACAGAGGTTCATCTGGATAGAAGGTGTACTATGTTAGAATCTGGTCTGGGACCTTTTCCGCATTTGTCCCTTTTCAACTCCCCTTCCTCTCTCTCTCCTATCCTGTCTTTCCACTGAAATACAATGCAATAAGAAAAAAGAAAAGGAGGCAGCTGTTGCTTTGGTGGAATCTTCCAGAATCCCTTCTTTCCTGTTGTCACGTTGGGACGTCCAGATCCTGGCCCAGTTCAACATGACTAATCACCCTTACCGGCTCTCTGACAGCAACACACTGCCAGCCAGACTGATTCATTGGGCAGGCAGAGACGAACAGGGGGTGAGGGAGATGGGGGCAGAAGAAATGGGGAAACAGAAAGAGATGTACAGAGTGAAAAGATGGAGGTAGGGAGTGCAGACGACAGACCCTTTGGGAATTTATGATCTGTGCAGCCACACTAAGAAATGCAAATGTTACCAGTGCCTGGAACACATGTGACAAAATGTGCATTTTCACTTAGCACCTGCCTTGGTCTTTTAATGGTACAATCAATGATTCGACAGAGGATGTAGATTTGTTTTTATTTACGCATTCATGTAAGATATGAAAACGTACACATTTTTTCACTTGACTCTTTCATCAGTCATAAATATGCATTTAGTTTTACAATCACAAAACTCAAATAAATTTGAATGGTTTCATATGCTCAGTGCTTAAATTGAATCAATTTTAGTTTGAATTTAAACTAAATTAAGAGGCACCACTTAGTTTAGCATGTTAGCATGCTGCCATTAATTTATAGGTATTTGGTTATAAACCCTACTATACATATTAGATGCATTTCACTCAAAACCACAAGGGTGAACCTCATGGTGGTGTAAGAGGAAAAGGATCACAAAAGTCATCATGATTCATCCTCTGGGCACCATGAAACTGTCATTGAAATTCATCTAGACAAAAGTGGTGGACAAACTTGTAGTAAACTAACTACTAGGTAGGTTCCAGTAAGTGCATGATAAACCGTGTTTGATTTGAGATAACACCATTCTGTTGAAATTCGTGCACCATGCCAGTGAGTAGTCTGTGTACACAGTGTACTAGATGTAAGTGTACTAACTGAAGTATCCAATTTGAGACGTAGCAAGAGAGAAGGGGTTGCAGGGACTGTGAAAAATTAAATGGACGCAGTGAAAGAAATCAATCCCAGAACTTGATGAGATTGGAATAAGTACAGAGTGATTAATCACAGTGTGTGTGTGTGTGTGTGTGTGTGTGTGTGTGTGTGGTCTAGGTATTACTAATGTTGTGGGGACCTAAATCTGATTACTTACAGTCACATTATGGGAACTTTATGGGGGCAAAAATATGAAAGATTAGGTTTAGAATAGGTGGGGGTAAGGGTTAGGGTTAGGCAAGTAGTAGTGAAGGTTATGGTTACAGTAAGTCTCAAGGGAATGAATGCAAGTCTGTGTAATGTCCCCTGAAGACATGGAGACAAGAATATGTGTGTGTGTGTGTGGTGTGTGTGTGTGTGTGTGTGTGTCTGTCTGTCTGTCTGTCTGCGTGCCTGTTTGTGTGTGTGCGATGGTCACATGTGTTAGCATGAGGTCAGTGGTGATTTAGCAAGCAAACAGAGATGTTTCAGTTTAAAGAGACAGAAATGTGACACTAAGAATACCATGGGCAAGATTCACTCTGAATACAACTTTCCATTCCCTCTGCACTGTTTTATCATCCTTGTAGTTTGATTTGTTTCTTTTCCTTTCTGCTTCTCTTCCCTTTGTTCTTTCATGAGTGAGGCTGGAGGCTTCACACTCACTCAATATGCTCAAGTTTTCCCAGCTGCTCTGAGGATCGGGTTCAGATGGTCTGAAAGTCTCTCAGTCACAAGTTCACTGATCATCTCTAACCATCAGTCTCTACGCATATTTTAGGAGAATTCAAGCTTCCTGGAAAATAAATCTGACCCAGATATCTGCCTCTAGATCAGTAGGAGAGGCTTCCTAACAGCCAAAGAGACAACACAAGTAAAGTCTGAAATATTTATGAGTTAGGTGAAGTCGAGGGCTTCATTGTGAGCTTCATATCCTGCTTTCAACGTTGCATTATTCTATCAATGGACACTGTTTGCAGTATATTATAAACACTGGTGATTATATAAATTGAATAAAGTCAGCATTGGACCATTTCATGTCTCTTAGGAAAAGTACAAAAGTGGGCAATACAGTAGAGCAATGCAATAATGCAGCAACTGCTTTGCAAGCTTTACAGTAAAATGGACCAATAATTTACCGAAGAGACATGAGCACCAGTATTTATAAAGTGCGAAAGATTAGTGTATTTCAAAAGCAGTAACTAAAATGAGTTCTATTTTTCTTTGAGAGGTATCCACTGTGATCCTAACTGACTGATTAGTACATCAGATGATACAATTCAGTGATTTTTGTTTTCCTATACACTGTTGACCTCTTGGAAATTGTATAGTCAGGTGTTTACAGTAGGACTGTATCTGACAGTCATATTCTTTACTAATTAATCACGATTAATTGTTGATATTGTCAAACTGCTTGTTGAGTCATAGAGAACTTCCATCCATTAGCTATACCTGCTTATCCCGCAGGGTTATAGGGGGGCTAGCTGGAGCTGATCCCAGCTGACAATTGGTGAGAGTTGGGGTACACTCTGCACATGTCGCCAGTCTATCACAAAGCAATCATCTCAGTCATTTGAAAAATGACTTGAATATGGCTGCAACTACTAATTCTTTTCATAACCGATTAATAAGTTGGTCATTTCTATCCACCTAAACCTTGATGAAAATAACAGAAAATGTTTTTAAAAAATGTTTTTATGCTCAGTTATTACGCTCACATTCGTTTTCTGTTGATTGGTTTATCAATTAAGTGATCAGTCATTCCAGCTCTAGTCTGCTGCTGTATACAAGGAGTCCCCAGCTGCTTCTTTTCACTTCAGAGTTTAATTGAAGGGTTATGCACTGTCCATCTAGTTGGAGTCAGCCATGCAGCAATGAGGACATGATCCCATGCTGACTTCCCATCAAGAACACAGCAAAGGAATTGTGCTATGTGAGCACCTTTTTGCTCTGCACAAATCAATTTTAAATTTATTTTCATTTTGCTTTTATTTCTTAGCTGGAAACAGCAGAGCAGTGAAAAACAACAGCAGCTGTGGACCTGTCTCAGTTTAGAAACAGTCTTCCAGTAGGTTTCCTGTTCAACTCAGACTAAAACTATTCATCTTATTTAAGAGCTGAGCCACAAAATTAATCCTTAAAAGTGAATACTTCACAAAAAAAGTATGCAACAATGTAATTTGAGAGTAGTGCAGAAAGCCTGCACTTAGAGCTTAGATGAAAGAAAAAGTATATTTTAGATAATGAGACGAGGACTGGTGACTTCAACTGAGAAATTGCCATCATCTAATTCCAAAGTCTCAGATGCTTCAGTGTAGCTGGACAGATTTGTTTAATTTACTTTTCAACTACTTTTTGCACACCAAAAGTGTATTTTTACTTGAGAAATTAATTTCTGTACCCTTCTCAGCCCTGTGAAGCTGCTTTCCTGCCAACAGTAAAGCACTGACCAGACTCCATTGCAATATTTGTACATTTAATGAATCAGGTTAGTCTCAAACCTAAGCCTTTTTCTGGCTAATTTAAGACCCCACTGTAATAAATGAAATTGCACTTTATTCAGTAGTTGTGTTCACCTCAGAACTTCTCTGCTGCAGTAACAGCTGTGACTAACACACCTGCTGCCAGGCTGCTACAATGATGCTCCACCACAAAGTCTTGTTAGTAAGATCCTGTAGTGTTAATGCAGCATGGTTGAGTGAGTTCTGTCAGTGCATGACGCAGGTTCTCAGTTTCCTCTTCTAAAAGGGACTGAAGAAGGTAAATATGGGAGAGAGTGATTTCACAGTGCTGAGTTTATGAGATGGAAAGCATCCAACCAAAGCAGGCAGAGAGAGACAGAAAATGACAAAACAGAGGAAAAAGGAATTAGATCTGGGTCAGAAGAGTGTTTAATGGCCCTCAGTAAGTAAGTACGTATTGTCAAGCTTTGGGTGAATCTGCACATACATTTTGTACACACACAATATCACACACAAACGCATTTAGCACAAACTCTAAGTGCATATATGCAATCTTGGTAAATCTGCAGCTGTGTGGGCAGCAATCCAGCAGCACATCTGTTCAGCCACTGGATCACACATGTATGGACACACACACACACACACACGCTAGGCCAGACTCAACATCTGTCCTGCTGTCCAGTCCCTTCTGGTCACTGATTGCTGCCCTCTGTATGAGGATGAATGCACACATGATATGAAAGATGTGGTTGTGGTGATATTTTGTTACACCAGATGGTGATGTTACTGCAAACAGAAGCATTAATGGACAGCTACCTTTTATAGAGGTCGCACCAGAGAGGTGGGACCACACAGCCCACGTATAGGATAATCATTTCACAAATCCATCTGTCACAACTACTGTGTTCAGGAAATAGCCTGAAACTGATATTTGGCATTTAATGAATGTAGTGGGTAATGGCTTTCTTCTTTCTCTTTCCTAGCACCAGAAACACAAACATAGGCTGAAATCATTAGCAAATCAGTAAGCTAGCTAGTAAGTGTTACTGTTAAAGGAGCATGTCATTTTCTACCTCTATTAGGTCTTGGAGCACAGGTTATGTGGAAAAAAAAGCCCTGTTCGTGGCTCATACATCCACTGTACACTCAGTGGCCACTTTTTCAGGGACACCTTGTGAAATCTAATGCAATCTAATGCAATCCAATACAACAGCTCAGCCTCAAATTTTACCTTCACAAGGATAAGAGAGGTATTAATCTCTCTATATTTGTTTATCATTGAGGTTGTGTGTTGCAGCAGTGTGGAAATGAACTGCTTTATCCTGAGAGGTGTTTCTAATGTTTTGGACACCCCATTTACAAACATGAGGGAGGAAGAATATTAGAAACACACTTTTAATATAATGCAGCCCAATGCAAAGTCACCACTAACTACAACCTCACTAATAAGAATGCAGCTTAATTAAGACCAAACAGAAAGTTTTAACAAAAACTGTCCATTTTAAGGGAGAATATGTGGCAGAGCTGTTGCACTTGATTGTACAGACGTACCTGATAAAGTGGCTAGGGAGTGTATATCAAGACAGTCTAGGAGTTTAAGGTAACATTGGCAACTCTGTCCTGCTCTTAATTAGACTTGGAAGGTTTAAACTCTTTACCAACACTGCCGTTACCCACGATAGCATTAGCAAACACATTGGTTAGCTCTAATCCTGAAAGTCTTTTCTCTTGAAATGTTAAAGATTCCCTCAAGACATATAACAACACTCTGCTCTTAATTCCAATGTTTTTTCCACCGTGTTAAAAATTATATTCCCTCTTCCCTCACTGAATAATGCAGAATCTAAAATCTTTTTGTTTCAGAAGTTTAATATGAGACACAAGATGAACAATAATGACCTAAGTCTATTAAATGCCTCAAGTTTCCACATCACACTTATGTAGGCTGAAAAGATGCTGGCTTTTCACAATGATGATCATCAATTGTGTATCTAAGACCTTTTTAAAGGGTTCTCATTTCAAATCAAATCAGCAGGAAACATTAAAAAGTCTGAGTTAACATGAGCTTAATTATCTAGCTAGCAAAATGGACAGCTGTCTGCCAGAAATGAGAAGCCTGCTTTTGTGTACCTCTGTCTGAAATTAGGGATCAACTGTTTCAAAAATTACTAAGCATTTTTGGATATGCATATGTGCACTGTGAGAAGGGAAAGCCTGACAGGCATATTAGCAATATATGAGGGGGTGTGGCTTAAAGAAGAATCGATTATTAATTTCTTTAAAAACAGCTGTAAAGTTCTGTATAATACATAGCAACTTTAACCCACCAAATATTCTCACACAAATCAAGCCCTAAGGGTGTGTCAGTGTACGACACATTTTCCCAAGCCATGAGCCCACACCCAGACTCTGTCACAGCCCTGTTTTTAGTGGCCACTCGAATAGCAAGAGCCCCGGCATTCATTCAGAAAGTCCCAAGGCGATGCTAAATGTATTCACTGAGGGTGTAGAGCGGAACATTTCTAAAAGATTCTCATGTAGGATACAGTAAAACCTTGTCCAGACCATGTTTGTTTAAGTTTAGGAGCTGAGTCTGAAAAAAAAATGCACAATTTCCTGCCTTTATTAGCTGCTCAAACATCATTTTGAAGCAGTAAGAACACACTCAATGTTATGAATTCAGGGCGTGAGTGGAAAAATCCTGCAAGGCGATGTAGAGACACAGTCGCACTCTGCAGCAGCTCTTGAGGACACACACACACGCACACACACACACACACACCTTTGCAAGCTAACAAACACCTACACATGCATACAGCTACTGTATTAGTTACATAAAAATTCTCAAATGACATGGCTCAGCTGTCTGTTGTTTTTTGCGTTTTCTTTTTCTCCTGCATACCTTTGAGATTCAACTCTCATATTTGCAGAAAAATGTGCTACCATATGTATGTAGCACTGTATGTGTGTGATTGAGTGTGAGAGAGAGAGAGAGAGAGAGAGAGAGAGAGAGAGAGAGAGGGAGAGAGAGAGAGACCCTGACAACCTCTGTCCTATGACTACAATGCTTAATTGCCACTTTAATAATACAACACACACACATTAATGATATAAATTCCAACAATCTGTACCTCTCTGTGCCAGTCCCACGATGGTGGGGGAGAATGTGCGTGTGTGGTGTGTGTGTGTGTGTGTGTGTGTGTGTGACCCAGTGCTCTAGGTGGTTAATGCCACCTCTATAATCGGTGCTGATTGAGCGAGGGTGGTCCCACCCTGCTGCCCTTCTCATTTTGTGGATGGTCTTTATATCCAGAATAAACCACTTACTCCCCTTCCCGTCTCATTCTGTTAATCTGCACCGTAACTACAATAGAATAGAATAGAATAGAACAGAATAGAATAGAATAGAATAGAATAGGTGTCATATCGCACTTTAGTTAAATCATTCTTTTTTATTTCTGTCCCACTTTTGTTCTGGTCTTCTCTCCTTATTATCACCTCTACCACCTACCTGCGTTTCCTTTCCTCTGCTTTGCATTATCTCTCATTTGCCACTTATCATCTCACTATTCCTTTCATTTCATTTTCTCTCCTCTACCTCCCTTTTCTTTCCTTCCATTTCTGGTCTGATCTTTTCCTCTTCTTTCTCTCCTTTCATGTCAATGTTCTGCTATTTTTCTGCCCATTCCTTTACTTTCTTTACTACCTTCTCCTTCTGTTTTTTTTCCATTCTTTACTTCCCATTCCTTTCCTGTCCTGTCATGCTTTCCCTTTCCTACTCTTTCCTTGGTTTTCCTTCCTTTTTGCCTTCTTTCCTTCCCTTTCCTTTTCTTCCCTGTACTTAACTTTCCTTTCTTTTACCTTACTGTCTTGTCATTTCCTTGGTTTTCCTTTCTTTTCTTTTCTTTTCCTCTTGTCTGATTTCTTCTCTTTCCTCTCCTTACCTTTTACATCCAAGTGTTTCCCTTCCTCCCATCTCCTCACCTCTCCTGTGCTCTCCTCTCCATGAACTTGCCAGTGACCCATTAAACTATGTGGATGTTATTTTTGGTGCAGTGCATTGTGCAGATGAGTAAGTGTATGTGTGTGTGAGCATGTGTGTGTGAGGGAGAAAGAGAGAAACAGAGGGAGAGAGAGAAGTTTGATGTGTGCATAACAGTCGACAATCAGAATAAAAGTGAGGTGGAAATGAAGCCGTTCAGCTATCCCTCCGTTTCATCACCTTGTTCCCTTTTTCTCTCTTTCATCATTTTCAGCCTTTCATCACTCCTCCTCCATCTGTCCCACTCCCTCATCACAAAACATCTTCCCCTCCTCTTCTGACTACAAGATATCATTCCCTCTTCCTCTTTCTTTTCCTGCCCTAACTCCTCTCACCATCCCCTGTTTTCCTCAAAGCAAAAATATCCATCCACCTCTCTCTCTCCTCCTCTTCTCTCTCCCTCCATCTGCTCTGTAATTCAATCATGGAGGCGGCCAGCGGCAGCAGGAGAAGTGAGTGATGATGTTTTGGAGGAAGATGCAGTGAACTCAGCCAGTAAATCCTCCACGCTCTCAATATTATCATTTCTAATTCAGTTTTCAAGATAAAACTCAGAACCTACAATAGTGTCACAGCTTTTTGGCTTCATGTGTAATGCAATGAAAACCAACAAACAAGAACAAGAACCCATTTCTCTGCTGTAAAAAGTAGCTGAGCTGCTGTCATACTTAACAGTGAAAACGATGGAATAACCCCCCACATTATACATGATATTGTCAAGGCAACGTGATATGACAGCCACACCCCCAAGACACACTTTCATCAAGTCATTTACACCTTGTCTCATCTAAAGAACCTACTAGTAGCATAAAGAGCACCATATATAAACTACTATATGAACTATAAGTAAATGTGACCATTTTGGGGAAACTTGCTGGTCTGTATAAAACCAACCAACAGTGCATGTTATTATCAGTATTATCTGTTATGGTTTAGTATTGAAATATTGTCCATTATCTAAATATCTTGTCGGTTATTTGTTTTTCTTCATGTAAGAGAAGTATGAACCAGAGCTCATCCTGAACATGTTCTGCATTCTTCATTGCTGTTGGCTCTGGTTAAATGTATAATTTAAATACAGTCTTAAGATATACACTTTACTTGAACATCCACGCATGACTTTATACTTCATTTCAAAGGGAAATGAACTCATTACATTTACAGAGGAGTGACAGCTATAGTTAGTTACTTGACTTTTTTACTAAAACATATGAGCTTAGAATTATCTAAAATATGATACATTGTTATAGTTTAAATCAAAATATAGTTAAAATAAGCTTCACATTCATTAGTTACAATACTAAAATGCTATAATGCATCTGTGATATTAAAAGAGAAAATAACCCAGATGATGTCATCAGGGTTATCTTGAGTTGGGCTTGACACTTTATAAATATAAATATTTGACAGAGAACCTGCATTATAAACTGGGGGTGTGGAGTTTGGAAAATGAGGGCATATTAAGGTATGGGAGTACAGCTCAATGAGAGTTACCATTTGCAGATGGACAAATGCTCGCTGATGTGCAGTGCAAAAGGATGTGAATAGTTCTTCCATCACTGGCTGTTGGTGGGTAGACATTTCAGTATGTAAATTAAACAAGCTTGTTTTAACCATGACTTCTAGATTTTTTATGTTTGGGGTATGTAAGAGTCTGAATGTACAGAGAAACATGCAATCCTTTAACTGAAGCTAAAACATGAAAAAGCTGGAGAAATATGATTTTTTTTTTTTTTTTTTACATTCTGGCAGATTCAATTTAGAGCAGTGCTGCAGCATGAAAAGCTAGCATCCTGGACACTATGGCACATATAATCCAATGTACTCTGAATTATTATGCACAGTGTAATATAAGTGCACTGGCAAAATATATATATTTGGCAAAAACAAGCTTCTTCACATCATATTTCTCTCACTGAAGTGAATAGTTACAGACAGAGCACAGTTAGCCAGTATGAAGGCTCTGGCTGACAGCATGTGAAGCTTCCTCTCTGCCTGCCTGCCTGCTCCTTTGTGAATGTGCACTGGTGTGGATGCAATCATCTGCTCTACTCCTCTGTTCTGCCATCAACACAGAAAGATGGGGGAGAGAAAGGGAAGGAGAGAGAAAGAGAGAGAGAGAGATGGAGAGAGAGAGAGACAGGGGATTTGTATCTACAATGGTCTGTGAGCATTAGCATCTCTCCTGGCTTCAAAGACAGAGACAGGGCCAGACTGATAGTGTTGTGTAGGGGTGTACAGTGAGCATGTGTCAGTCTGTCATGGCAGTAAGAGAAGAAGGTACTTTAATGACACACAATAAATAACCATCAATACAGACTACACCACCCACTTTGACACACAAACACTGAAGCAGCCCATTAACAAACACAGACCTCAGGTCACACTCAAGGTCTGCTACACGCACACACACACACACACACACAAACATAGACACACACACTGTTATGACCTGGTATAGTGCCATGTGGAGGAGGTGAGTTGAGTGACAGCAAACTGATGATGGCTCTCCTGATGGTGCCAGATGTGTCTGCATGAGTGTGTAGTCCTGTGTGTCTACGTGCATGTGTTTGTGTGTCTGTGTTTGTGACGCAGGTGAATGTGCACAGACTGTATGTCTGGCCTGAGTAGGAGTAAATGAGTTGCAGCAGGGCAGAGACTTTGCCAGACCCATTATACGCAGACACACACAGACACACACCCCAAACCCAATCTTACCTTCTCCTTCACACACATACACATCTCTGTGCACACACAATTTGACCACACATCTACCCATTACCACCACAAACCACACACACACACACACACACACACACACACACACACATTTCTCTTCTAACAGCACACAAACACACACTCACTCACACAGCTGTCCTGTGAGCTTTGTGTTTAATGCTAGATGACAAACAGGTCTGTGTTAACATCAGCCTAACGTTAGACTCCCCTGCTGTTTGTCTGGGACTCTCAGCTCCACTCTGTCGTTATTGCTTGCTCCTTCTACCCTGTTTGTTTGGGTTTTTTTCTGAAAGCGCGGCCCACAGTCTGCCTCATGTAATATCAGTGTCCTGCAGACACTTTACAGGCAATCCACCAAAACACTCAGCTTTTCAGGAAATGAGAGAGAAAATGGGTTATTTTGCTTTTCATATCCACAAATGAAATTTCACAAGGCATATTAAGCAGTTTGTGTTGCACACGGTTTCTGCAGTGACAGTAGCTGTCAGTTATACAGATGATAAAATCCTGTGTGATGTCGGAAGGGCAGGGCTTTGCAGCAGACTGACAGGGAGACAGACACTACGAGAGAGCTGAGCAGAGATCGACCTTGATGCTGTGATCAAACACCTTCAGTTATGCTGGATGGTACTTTCAATCAGGCATAAGTGCAAATTATTGCAGGGAAAACCCCCAAGATGGAACTATAAAATGTCCCAGTCAGCCAATGATATGACGATGATGTCGAGATATTAAGTGTTTACTGACATGTGATGGCAGCCTGTGTTATTGGATGCCAAATAAATGATTGATTATCCAGCATGTCTGCCTGCACAAACAGTACACAGGAAGTGGAAGGCAACAGGAATACCTGACAAAGGAATGCAATCACCACTGCCATTATCTCATCAAGCAGTCCATTGTAGCAGAAGTTTAAAAATTTGCCATCAAGTTGAATCAACACCTCTTCACAAAGTTAACTGTGCTGCAGGGATATGTTATATTATATTACATTATAGCCTTCCCTGTTATTTTGTCATAGTGTTTGTAAGACTCAGCGATAGACCCCAGAGGTTTTGTTTTGACTAGACTGCTTCTAATTAGACACATTAATGATTCCTTCAGGGATTCGTTTATTTCAGCTGCAGTACTGTATTCAATGATTAGAACACACACTGTAGATTCATAATAAACAAAGGGCACCTTCTTTCTGTGAATAAGCATCATGTATTCACAAGCTATTGCCTATTTCACCAGCTGAAACTGCCTGAAATTGCTGTAGTTGCCATCTGTATGCACTGCAATCCACAGAGGATTGGATCTACTGTGTGTGCTGCAAGCCACTAGCTGTTGCCCATAAAAATGTGTTTGAGGGCTTACCTGTCCTCTGTATTCGATGTACTAAATAACAGTAGTCTGAGAGGGGCTTCCAGCCAAAGTGCACTTCACTGTAGCCTAAAGGCTGCTTTGTGATGTGCTCTTGTAAATAAAGTAGTCCACTCAGTTCCACAGACACTATTTTTGGGCACTACTTATATGTGTTGGACCCTTGCAATTTTTTTTTTCTTTTTTTATGAAGGGATATATTTTGCAAAAGACAGTCCGCAGACTGTTGTTAATCCAATGGGTTTCCTGTATGTGCTGCAGCGTACCCTGCAGAGTTTGTTTCAGTGCCCACCGGCATACAATGCACCCCGCTGATTCCTACAAACTGTTTTGAGGCCATGTGCTATACTTCACTGACTCCTGCAGAGTGAGTTTTACCATCTGTGGCATAGCACTGTACATGTTAGCTATAGTACAAATCATGTCCACATTAAGATGTTTTCTGCACACCTGAATAATACTACTACAAAATATTTTCTCCCTTGCTTATCATGCCAGATTCAATAAGAAATTTCACCCAGAAATGTATTAAAGAAAGCAAGATGGATGGCTTAGTCATAAAATCCGAAATTCAAACACGCACTAGCTGTAGCTTGAATATAAGGCTGTTTGTCTCATGAGAACATTTTCTTTTTACAGATCTGAAATGATTCATTCTGCTTCTGTGATTTCTCTTATTATGTTTCAATGTTATATTGATGGAAAAAACAAATCACAGTAGAAGGCCTGAGTATTTCATTTTAGACCCGGTCACCAGTGTTGAGCCTGCACTGAGTGGCTGCATAAAGGATTCAATAAAACACCATACACAGGTGTCACAGAGGTCTAATGAGCCAAAATGATTGAATCCATTGATTGAATCAATTAAAACCAAGTCCGAGGTTAATCTGCTGTAGCTATAAAAAAACAGATGATTTTTCTAAAATGCATTTTTCAACTGAATTTCTCAGCTTTAATATCTTAAATCAGATGTATAGAAATGGTAATTCCTGCAGTTTGCCCATGTAGCATCCCTCCCTGTCTGTTGATAACTGTATCAGCCAGTTATTTATCAGTGGAAGTATCAGTATGGCAGCTACCAGCCTCTACAGAATGATCTATCTGCAGCTCTCTCTGGCTTCACTCTGTGTTGCCCACACATTAGAGTGGGCTGTGGAAGCGAAACATTGTTGGATGTTGTAGAGCAACATCGCCTGCAGAAAATAAACAATTAGAAGAGCAGAGTCATACAGGAGAAGCAGAATAGAATAGAATAGAATAGAATAGAATAGAATAGAAGCGAGGTTTTACTCCCTAACACCCATATGTGCATATCCCTGTACTTGTATGTTTGTCATTGAGGGCAATGTTGAACCTTAACAATCACAAGGCCACTGGCATCATCTCTCACTTGAGAGACAGGGTCACACAGATCCCTCGTCTGAAAACACAACTCTCTTTCCCTCCCTGTGTCTCTCCCACCCCCGTCCCCCGTCTCTCTCCCTCTCCCTCTCTCTCTCTGCTGCAGTGCACTCAGACAGGGGTCTCAAGACGGGCTGTCAGTCTCCAATCACACCACTAATCTTCTCTGATACACCCTGATGCATACAACCCCTCCTCGCTCTCTGCTTCCTCTCTTCATTTCAGTCTCTCAGTCACACACACACAAAACATCACAGAACACATCATAGGCCTTATAGTAACAAACACCCAGCAATGGTATGTGAGAGATGGCCTTCTACTATTGGTCTCACACAGTCATCAGGTTTTCAATAGATTACCATAGCTGAGTTAGAATAGAATAGAATAGAATAGAATAGAATAGAATAGAATAGAATAGAATAGAGCGTCTTACTTGCTTTCCCTGGCCGGGGCCTTTGCAGCAGCTTCTGCACGGTGAGCAGGTCCTCGGTCTTCACCGCCTGCAGCAGTTCCTGGTCCTTCCCCATCTTCCGCTCTGAGCCGCTCTACTCCCGCAGCATCCTCCGACACAGCGGCGCTTCAGCCCAGCCTCACCACGCGGAGGGTGCGTCTACCGCGGCCACGAACAGCCTCCCTCCTCCCCCCTGGTCCCTGACTAGATGAGACCCCCTAGAGCTCTGGCATATGATGGGGGTGAGAGAGGCTGAAAGAGAGAGAGGGAGGGATAGATTGGGTGGGATGGAGGGATGCTCTCGGGTATCCCCCGCTAAGTGCAGCGCCACTGGATGGGGATGGGACTGGAGGCTACTGGGCCGTTCCAGATTCCAGTAACAGCGCGCTGGCGTCGCGTGCGTGATATTTTGACGGTGAAGATGAATGGTCTCGTTTCCACGGTTCGCTCGCGCTCCTCATCTGTGATACCTGCTGGAGGCTGGTCGGTCTCCCTTGCAGCTGCGCACCAAAACAACGATTAACCGAATGGAAGACAGCTCAAGATCCTCGCGGAGGGCAGGAGACGTCAAAAGGACTGATTGTAGCAAGAAGCCTCGCGGGTTCACTCGTAGACACTGCGCGTAAATGATTGTGCGTTTAAAAATCGGGTGCGCGCGGTGTCCGTTTCTCCCGAGGTGGTGCTGCTCTCGTGCTCTGCGACGTAAACACAACCTAGGGCTGCTGCTGCTGCTGCTGCAGCCATCGTTCCGCGTGTGCTCGGGCTCTGTATTTGGTAATGATTTTCTCCGCGTGGGGGCAGGGGTAGTGAGGGGGGCACGTACACGCGCCCGCGCGCTCTACAGCTGGCCCAGCTCGTACTGCTAAATGGCTCGTGCTGCAACTTGGGGGCGGACCAGGAGCGCGGTGCTCTCCCGCCTCCTTTTTCATCTTTCCCTGGCTCTGTCTCTATGGCGCTCTCTCTTTGCTTTGTAGAGAAGCTGCAGAGATTTATTCAGCTGCTGAGGAAGGCACAGAGAAAATGAATAAACAGTGTGTTCAACGCGCTTCTTCTTATTGGCTGGCTATAGTTTTATCAGACTAAATTAGCTACACCTGCATCATACCTTTTCCCTAAACGCTGACAGAGTTGGATGTAATCTATTACAGTTGGGCTTCTACATGTTAACAAAGACAAGTGGTTAAGTCTTGTATACACACACATGGTCCTCTATCACATTTGGGCAGGGGTGTAGCTAGGAACTCTAGTTCCCCTGACAGAATGGACCCCCTCCCCTCCCCAATTTTCCAGCAGAGTGTGTGATTACCATGTTCACCATCTAGGTTTACCATGTAGCGCTGCAAATAAAATGCAGTGGGAATGCCATTTGTTTTGCAGGTATCTGGTCATAACTCAAAGTATTGAACAAGTTGAAGTTTTGATCTGATGATGGCACTACATTAAATTACAGTTCATTCAGAGGTGCACATGTGTCTACACCAAATTTCATAGCAATACATCCAATAGTTTACAAATTTCATTCAAAATCACAAAATCAAAACCATGTCATGGTGGTGCTGTGGGAAAAGTCAGCGGATCACCAAAGTCCTTAGGATCAGACCATAAATGTCTGTACAAAATTCAATCCATCCAGTAGTTTTTGCGATATTTCAGTTTCAGTGTGGTGGAACAACCAACCAACATGCTCTTGGTGTGGCTAAAAGGCATTCATATTCAACTTCCTCTTGTAATTACAGGAGGAGGTGAAATTCCTGTTGGCTGAATTTCGATATGTCTGCACTGTCATTCATTCATGGACATTGCTCATTGATTACCTTGTCATTCGCTGGTTACCCTTAGCTATGTGGAATCAAGTTGGCTGACTGAGTAACTCTCCTGAAAGTAAATAACAAAGAATGGCTGTGCAGGCTAGAACGTCAGTGTGCATTTTTACTGCTAATTTTTGAAAGATCAAAAATGATAGAATAACCTTACTACAATTTTTACTCTATTTTATTTTTAGGTTAACTTTATTTCTGTCCTGCCCTCTATGGCCTCTAAAATCACTGCCTTTCATCACAGTAGCTACCACCACTGTTTAGCTGCATTTTTAAAAACTTAAACTCATTTTCTGTATTTTTCTGTAATTTCTTTGTACAGAGGAGTTGTTCAACATTTTGGAAAAATGTTTATTCTCCTGGGCGGCACGATGGTGCAGTGGTTAGCACCTTCACAGCAAGAAGGTTCCGGGTTTGAGCCCCGGTTTAAGCCTGGGGCTTTTCTGTGTGGAGTTTGCATGTTCTCCTTGTGCCTGGTTCTCTCCGGGTACTCCGGCTTCCTCCCGCAGTCCAAAGACATGCGTGTTAGGTTAATTGGTAACTCTAAATTGGCTGTAGGTGTGAATGTGAGTGTCTGTATATGTTGGCCCTGCGATGGACTGGTGATCCGTACAGGGTGCACTGTGCCTCTCGTCCAATGACAGATAAGCAGATAACAGGATAAGCAGTATAGATAATGGATGAATGGATGGTTTATTCTGTTTCTTGCCCAGAGTTAGATGTAAAGATCAATAGGTTACCACTCTCACTATACAGTAAATATGAATCTACCACCAGCAGCATGCTGGCTTAGCACAAAGACTGTGTGTTGTTTTAGTTCAGTGAGCTTTAAAGGTGCTGGCAGTAGGTTTTGTTACCTTTAGACATGGCCAAACTTGCCAAACTTGCCACCTCCAGTCTTAATGCTCAGTAAATATAGCTGTGTGTCTGCGGTAACTATATATTTGCCATACAAACAGAGCAGTGATATTTGTCTTTTCATTTAATTTTCAGCAAGAAGCTGAATGTGCTTATTTACTAAGATGTCAAACTATTCCTTTAAAATCCATTTTAAGGTGACATATCTGTGCACACAAAGTTTTTATATTTGTAATATGTAATGCCTTCTCAAGTTTTCGGTCTCTGGATGAACCTGCTACCCTGCATGCACCCTATAACCTTCAATTAATGCACATGTACAGTATGTTGTGGTCATAAACACTATTAGAGAAGAACAGTGAATCTGACAACATCTAACATGTCTTCTCTCTCTGTCCAACCTCCTCCAGATTTTTAACTCCACTCTCCTCTCCAGTGTGTGTGTGTGTGTGTGTGTGTGTGTGTGTGTGTGTGTGTGTGTGTGTGTGTGTGTGTGGGCAGCATGCAGTGCTTGGATGCTGCTCTCTGCCTCCTCCACATATCCAGTGAGTTATGTAAGAACACTAAAAAGTAGCCCATATGGTACTGAGAGAGTATTTATAAATCTGTCTCTGTTAATGCAAAAGAAGCTCACTTACCCTGGAGCTGTGTTAACATTAACGCCTGATATAAAAATGTTTTGCATGTTTCACATTTTATAGTTTATCTGCTCCTCCCCGCATGTCTCTGTCTTTTTTCTTTCTGTGTGTCTTTCTCCTGGTATTGTTAGACAGGAACAGTGGGTTTGAGACAGGATATATGTCCAAGGGAGGAAACTGTAGATTCATGAGCCACTTAGCCATATCAAAGAGAGTTCTGTTCTCTTTCTCTCTCTCTCTCTCTCTGTGTGTGTGTGTGTGTGTTAAGCCCAGTGATGGGGGGGGGTTCTTTACCAATACAGCACTTTCTCTAGAGAAGTGACACGTTTGTGCCCATGCATACGCCTGGAAACACATTGTTTCATCACATGCTAAGTAGTCAAACAAACAAGTCAACAAGGCAGGGACAGATTGACATAAAGCAAACACTACAATCTGCAGTGCTTAAAGGGACAAGGACAACTTTACTGTCGGAAAGCAGATAAAAGAAAAAGGAGAAAAAGAGGCAGCAGCTGGAGAAGTAGCCTACTCCTCAAATGCATATGTAATGGATGGTTGTAGCAGTTAATGGTGGTATAAGAAAAGAATATGGTTTGAATGAGATTTGTTTGTATTGCCACTTTCTACCTGAAGACCAAAAGCATCTCTTCCTGCAGAAACTCATCCTGACTGCATTTTGGGATCTGATTTAAATTAGTTAGTCGTTGTTCTCTTGTTTTTGTTTCTCTACTTAAAGGAAAAGTGTCATGTTTTACATAGCAAAACCAAGTTTATTTTAAACTTTAAAGTCGTTCCGTTTATCAAGAACTGAAGTTGGTATGTTGCGTGAAGCAAAAACAAAACAAACAACAAAAAAAAACAAAACAAAACAAAACACTGCCATCAAGTGGCTAGTCACAATACATACAACTCCCACAGGGGCTTTGGTGTTCAATTTCGTCATCAAGCCTTGTTCAGTTTGTTAAAATGATAAAGTCATTGAGATTATATGAGATTTAGTGCCCATTGTAGGTACGCAGATTATCACTGTCAGCACATCTACGAAAAGAACCACTTGTTATCAAGTAAAACAGTTACATAACATTGCTGTTCAATATTTTGGAAAAGATGTTTCACTTTTGAAACGACACGGGCTGAGTTCAAAGTCTCCAGAAACTAAGCAAATTTGCAAACCTACAACCTGTTATAGTGCATTTTGTCAGTGGTTTGAAATTAGAATTAGACTGGCTGAAACTACCCGAACTGTGATGGAGAAAACTGCAAAGTACACGTACATGAAACTTACATTTTAAAATTAGGTCTCGACCTTGAATAACACTGAAAATACTAATGAATTTCTTATTTCCGGCTTTATAAAGAACACTCGAATGCATCCTAAGTTCTCGTTTAAGCATTTTATGGCCTGTGATTGGTCGAGCTGTACGTCCATCAAAACTATACATCGCAGTCAGTCGCAGAGAGAAGAGAGCAGGACAGGTTGAAAAGAGCTGGAGGCTTGTACTATCAAATACTGTTGGTTGCAGGTTGTAACCGGACCTAACACACAAGCTGGTGAGGATTTTTAATCGTCCTGTATTTTATTTAATAATCGTTGTAATGTTTTCTACTTGCTACAAAGCCAGACTTGCTTTGTGATGCATGCAAAATCACTTCGCGCGGTCAAGAGCTTTGCCATGGCAAGATTATTTCTTGCGAGCTATCGCGTTAATACTTGTCAACGTTAGCTAATGCTATCTCATGATGTTACAGCCAAACATTTTAAATAAACTTAGGTTAATGACTCATCAGTGTAACTGATTTTATATAAAAGTAATTTCAACAACGATTCAGTTCACTGTTTAACCTCCTAACACGTTCATTCTGGAATAATATACGGCGCTGCTTAGGGCAAAATCCTGTGTTGTCCGGTTAGCTTAGCAACGCGAGGAAGCTAATGTCGTGACTGTTGGTAGTTAGGATGAACGATTTCAACCCCCTATAAAATCCACGAGTTAATCTATTAAACGTCATTGATCCCATAAAAGACATTTCCCAGTTCTAATATATGTATTAAATAATATCAATTACTTATGCAGGTATCGAAAAGCGCATTATATTTAGTGGTTGCACATGGTTGCATATGGCATCTGATTGTTGCCCAGCCTTTTGTGTTTGCTGTGTTATTGTTTCACCAACTTCTTTAAGTGTGTGTGCAAAGACTCACTAAAACCTTCTCAGCCTTTAGAACAGACAACATACATACTGTACTTGTACAGTATGTATGCTGTACAAGTACAGTATGTATGTTGTAAACATACAACACACAGACCCCGATAAAGCAGAACAAACTGTACTATAATATGCAAAGTAACCTATCAAGAAAAGGACATAGTAGAGCTAGCAGTAATAAAATAATAAGTAATCAGTGGCTTTGTAAATCAGCATGAAGTATGAGTATTCATTGCATCTTTAAAAAGAAAGATGATAAGAATGAAAAACTGGAATAGCACTGTTGAAGGAGGTAAGGTAATACAAAGACTGATTGCCCTTCATAGTTAAAGCTCATATGATTGGTATGACTTGGCATATGTTTAGGGCTGCTTCCAACCATTATATCTATTATTGATTAATCTACCAATTATTTTCTCAGCTAATTGAGAAAAAAAAAACACTGACCAACTGTTTTGTACATAAAATATAACAAAATAATGAAGAATAGTTATTACTATTTCCTAGAGCTTAAGGTGATGACTTCCGATATCTTATTTTATCCAGTCAACAGTCCAAAACACACTGATATTAAAAGGTAATTTTTAGAAAACCTTTGCATTTTCACATTTGAGAAGTTGCAATTGCAGTCAAATGTTAGGCATTTTTGCTTAAAAACTAACTATAATAATTAAGTGATTAGCAAAGTACTTGACACTTTTGGTTGATTGACTATTGAGTAATTGCTTAATCATTGCATCTCTGTATATCTTTATGGAGTAATTCACAGTAGAGAATTGATCTGATCTATTCTAAAATTCTGTTCATTTACACATTTGGTCCTACTTTTGGGCTTAGGAGTAAATGCATTGTGTGTTCCCTCTTAAAGGAAGACAGCCATCCACTTCCCTCCGGGATTTTTTCACACTGCATATCAGGTATATAAATATATTACTTTTTCTTCAAAGATGCAAAAGTTATTTGGATTTACGCCGTATAGAGAATGAGGGATTTCAGCTGCAATAGCGTGCTGTAAGATAATGCTATGATTCAGTTTATAAGGCGAACTTATTGCTGTTTGCAGAAAGCTTCTTAAATAACTCAGTCCCACACTAAGCTACGAAGATCATTTGTCCAGGTTGAAACTAAATACAATATAAATTTAAATGATATTCACTTTCACACACTCACATATATACCTACTTGACCAGTCAAAGTGGGTGGTTATAGCATTTTTATATTCCAGTTGTCTCTCATGATTGTGTACACTGAGGAAAAAGAGATCTTTAAATATTAATTATCCCTTTGTGTGAAAAACTGCTTTTATGGGAAAAAAAAAATCTGTTCAGTGGCTCACCGTTATGTCTTAAACAACCAACCAAAATGTATTTCCTGTTCCTCCTTAACTTGACATTCGAAAGTTGACTCATAGATTTTTTTAAAGGAAGTAAACGTTCCTCCCTCTCCACTGCAGGAAGGTCTCAGCGCAGCGTGGGTGCCCAGGGATCCACTGCCTGAGTGTGGGGAGAGCAGCGGTCGAGACCCCAG
Organism: Lates calcarifer; assembly: GCF_001640805.2. Lineage (NCBI taxonomy): Eukaryota > Metazoa > Chordata > Actinopteri > Centropomidae > Lates > Lates calcarifer. The sequence continues at coordinate 19,087,325 of NC_066843.1, forward strand.
AGACATGAACCACACCAAGGGTGGCCTGGTTATCTTCACCGCCAACTCACACCCCTCTAGCCGCGAGCTGAGCAAGAGGATTGCAGAGTGAGTACAGGAGGCACAGCTGACATATTAAAAACACTATTCAGACAGACAGATGGACAGACAGACAAGTGGAGCACAGTAATGCCAACATAGCTGGATGTTATAGAGCGACCATTTCATATGACTCCTTTTGGAACAGATCTGCTGCCTCCTTTGTCTCAGAAAAAGAGAAGAGGCAGCTTCTGCAGTTGTTGAATGTACCAGATATTTTTTAAGAAACATGTTTATACATATGGTTCCTGAAAGATAAGTCTGGATGTGCTTTGTTTCCATCTGAACCATTGGCTCTGTGTGCACCAACATACATGTATGGTGTTCACAATATGGTCCGACCAAAGCTAGTGTGGCTCAGCTTCACAAAAGACAATAATGATACGGCAAAATGTAATCACTTTCCAATTAATTTTAAAGTCAAAGTGTTTCCTGCAGCTTGGTTACAGAATACAGTGGGTTTTTTCACCTTTGTCATACTTGTAATGCTCCAGAATTAGCTCATGCTAGTTTGTCCAACTCCAGTGAAGCAAATATAAAATGGTTATGAATATTAAACCTGTGGAGATAGAATATTTCTATTTTTAAATATGTTTATTTATGGTATTTGATTGATATTTGTTTTTTTTTCTTTTCCTACACAAATAATATGCCAAGAAAGTCAATAAAGTAAGTTTAAGAGGAAATTTGTTTAAAAGGATTTTTATTTTTATTTATTTTTTATTTTTTAGATGAAGAGTTACATTTTAATGACTTTAAATTCTGCTCTCCTCAGGCTGCTTTAAACCTTTTTTAAGTTCTGCATAACCTCAGAGAAGCACAATGAATAAGCAAGCTTTTTCAAGCCTCCTTACAGCTGTTTACCAGTGTGTTTATTGGAGATATATATATTAAAATGACAAACAATAAAAAAATAAACAGTTGTACAAAGACAGGTTTTGCTTCAAAACAATAGAGCCATTTAATCTAAAAAATACCTGAAAAAATAAATGAATAAATAGAAAATAAAGAATCAACATAAAGAAATACAAATATATTGTAAACATAAACAAAATTCTGTAACAAAATATTATAATATTACTGTGCCATGCAGCACTTACTCAGTAGACTTGCTTACATTAAAAACAGGTGAGCTTATTTACCAAGTATTAGATTGTGTACATTGAAGTAAGTGACTCAACATTAACAATTACACGAATGTCATCCAGTGTATTTTAGTTTTCAAAATGTAGAAAGACATGGAATCCTCTTGTCAAGAGTGGATATGGCCCCTTCAAATGGAGAAAAATACGCCTTCAAGCAGTAAGTGACACGACAGCTGAGCTTCTGCACAATCGTCCATTCATCTGGAAGATGTAGCCTCCTTAAAATAACAACTGTAGTTGCATGAAGAGCTGCAGCAATGTCCATGCTTCATCATGTTATGTGTAAACACAACATTCTTCAACTGCAAAACCTAGTGGACTCCACAAGGACATTAGATCCCCTGTCTGTTTATAAAACACACAGTATTGGGCCTGGCTTATCAGACACTAAATGCTATGCTCAACAAATAAATCTATATGTTCCCAGAGTATGTAGATTTTTTTTTTCAAATTGAAAAGTATGTTCTAATGTTTTGGAGAAAACAACCCAAATGTTGCTTCTAGAGCTCCTCCTTTCTGTAAAATATAGTTAGACCTCAACTGTATCACTTGTAGGAACATCAGTTTTTTTCTGTTCATGCCAATGGAGCACATTTGACTTTTAAAATCTAAGCTCAGGCTCCCCCCCAATACCCTCTTTGTCTTTCTCTCTCTCTCAGGCGGTTAGGGGTGGAGCTTGGCAAGGTGCAGGTATACCAAGAAGCTAACCGAGGTAAGATGATATCTTATGAGGAATGACCCCTTGTGCATGGGTAAATATTTACTTATTGGCATATTCTTTATTTAATCAAGAGATCAAGCATTCAGCAGCCTTCAAACACCATACAAGTCAAGTCTCTGCAGAGATGTGTGAAGAGCGTCAAAGGAAGACTAATCTAGACATGTTGGGTTAAACTAGAGCCACAGAGCCATATACAATCACATGTACAAAAATGGATATTGGTTTGTGTTGGAGTAACAGTATTGTTTATGTAGATTATAGACAATGAACCTTGGGGTTCACCTTGGTTAGTAAAAGGGAAGTTGATGTGAGACTATTAGTTCAGAGCCTGATCGTTCAAAGAAAGACATTGTCATTTGTTTGGAAAGATGAACATACCATGTTACACAGTGCTGTTTTACAGCACTTATATGATTAATCCAGCACACTCATGATTAAAAATTATGAAAAAAAGAAATTGCTGCAAGTGCACGCAAATAAATGATTGACAGTGCATACTCTGTGTGTGTCATCAACTGTCAAATGGTAAATTGTGTAAAAGTGCGTAGCTGTTACTAGAGCAAAGACTGTGTAAAACATAAGTTAAAGCAGGACGTTCATTGAACTTGTGAATGTCTGTTACATAACATGAAAAAGTTGTCTGTTGTTATGACACTGTAGCCTTGACACTGTAGCTGTAACAGTACTGGCTGCAGATTTACTATTTAATGTTTGTTCAGAGACTTTTCATTCTTCTGCAGAGTTTTGACTTATTGATGGGCATTACGCAAGTTTTGTCAAAGAACTGTGCAGAAGTCCTTGTCTGGTAAATTGATTACTTTGACTCTCTGAAAGCAAACCAGTAGTAACCCATTAACCTAAACTAGTATGTCATTAGACATCTTATGTGAACGTTTTCCATAGTATTCCATGGAAAGTATTCCATAAGCTTTTGATTTCCTGCCTGTCACTGTGGCAGGAAAATTATAATTTCTGTTATACGCTAAATCAACATATTGTAGAAGTGAAGATTTAAGCAAACGCCAGAGTTCTGTCTGCGTTATGTTGTTCAGATACTCTACTGTAGCTGTACAAACAGGCAGGTTTCCCAGTGGGGAAAAAGGCTTTATTTGTGATGAGGAGACAGAGTTCTTTGTTTTGAAATATGTTTTATTTAAGAGGTTGATGTTGTTTTCTTTTCTGACAGATCAACATTTGAAAATCTGAGGAATTTCTTTTGTTTTATAGATAAGAATATTAGCATGATTGATTGATTAGTTAATCGACAGATGATTAATTAGTATCTTAACATCTTGATAATCAAAAGATTGTTTTAGTCATTTTTTAAGCAAAAGTGCCAAATACTTGCTGGCTCCAACCTTTCAAATGTGACCTTTGACCTACACAATAATAGTAAACTGAATATATTTGGGTTTTGGATTGTTGGTCAGACAAAGCAAGGAGTCACTTCAGGTTATGGGGAATTATGTCACTATTTTCTGACATTTTGTAAAGAAAACCAAACAACTACAGTGCTCACATCCAAGAAATTACAAACTGGACATTATTTTGTCCAGCAGACTACTGACTATCTGGAAGAGTTTTCACACCATCCGTGCTTGCTGCTGTTTTATCACAAGGTGCTGTTGAAACACATTGAAAAACATAGCGCAGGTGTTCTGCATGCTGCATATCTCAAGTGAGGTTCAAATACAGGCAAGATAAATTAAAGGGGTTTTGAAAGATGCTGAAAACTTTATTGAAGGTTGTAAACAATTGTTTGTTTGTACACAAACACATTCTGTAGTTAATGGGTTACATCAGGCAAAACCACTAATAAAAAATTAAATTCTAACTATTTCATAGTATAGTATGAGAAGTTGGGAGATAAATATTCAGCACCGTGTATATTCAAAGTTAGTCAGAGTTTTAGTTACTTTCTCCCAAATTATAGTAACTCTCAAACACTCATAAAACATATTTGGATTGATGGCAGTCCTGTTGTTTCTGTGTGTGCTGAACATTTGGCTCTAGCTAGGAAGCATTTTGTTTCCTAATCTCTTTTCCGTGGGAGGCACATTTTTGGAATGCTGATATCAACAATTTCACTGTGCCTGTGCCTCTGTGTGTGTGTGTGTGTGTGTATGTGTGTGTGTATGTATGTGTGTGTGTGTGTGTGTGTGTGCGTGTGTGTGCGTGTGTGTGCATGTGTGTGCGTGTGCGCCTTTCCATGGTGTGTGAGAGAGAGCGAGAGAGAAAGCAAAAGAGAGAGAGAGGGACAAAGGGCTTAACAGGCCTTGCAGGCTTTGTTATGTGGTAGGATTGTGTGTATGTGGAACTGAGGTTTACGTGTGCATATTTTCTTGCTTTTCTCTCCTTCTCACACCCTATTTGTTTCCATAGAAACACGGGTACAGATCCAAGAGTCGGTGCGAGGCAAAGATGTCTTTGTGATCCAGACAGTGTCCAAGTAAGGAAGAACACACGCATAATTGAAAGTTTCAGCGGTTTTCCTCTGAAACATGTTTTGTTAACACTGTCTCTCCATCTTTTCTCTCCATCCCTCGGCTGTATCAGGGATGTGAACACCACCATAATGGAAATGCTGATCATGGTGTACGCATGTAGGACATCCTGTGCCAGAAGCATCACAGGAGTCCTTCCCTACTTCCCCTACAGCAAGCAGTGCAAGATGAGAAAGAGGGGCTCCATCGTCTCCAAGCTTATTGCCTCTATGATGTGCAAAGCTGGTAAGTGGGAGAGCTTTGCTTTATGCTACAGCACAGTATGAAAATTAGGGAGAGTCAGAAACAGGTGACAGTATAAGAACGCTCACTTACAGTATTTTAGTATGATGCATGTAGTATTTATTAACATTACTTAAAAAATATATGGAAAGTAAAATACAACAACAAAATTACAAGGCTAATCTGAAAGTGTGCATCCGTCATGGCTGCTAGTGAAGATGTGAGCTATCTTAACTGTAAGCATTAATGCTGTCAAACTGTTTGTGGAGGTCTCACCCACCTGATCACCATGGACCTTCATCAGAAAGAGATTCAAGGCTTCTTCAACATCCCAGTGGACAATCTGAGAGCCTCGCCCTTCCTGCTGCAGTACATACAGGAGGAGGTAGAGACACATGAACACCTGCACATCCTTTGCATGATACATTTGTTTTCTTACCTTTAACTACACAACCCTCAGGGCCCTTACTGTTGTTAATGGTGTATTTTTATCTTCCATAAACCTCCAGATCCCTGACTATAGAAATGCTGTAATTGTGGCCAAATCCCCAGCTTCTGCCAAAAGGTAGGTTCTCTGCACCTGCTGTATTTATGAATTCAACCTTCAACTGTGCTCGGCTGCAGAGCTGTAACTCATCATATTCTCAGTGTTAATTAACATGTTAATCATAAACCTGTGTTGTTCCCTCTCTCACTACTCTGTGCTTCCCTGAGGAAGCTGAGGTCCAAAATTGCAATTAATAGCTATCTGCCAGTGTCTTTGTTTGACACTACCACTGTGGGTTTTTGTTGTTTACCACTTGATGTCCTCCTTGTTCTTAACAACTGAAGGCCTCAGATAAAGGAGCATTGTAGGTTCTTATGAACAGCTGTCGTGTTTGCATTTTTCTGTGTGCAGGGCTCAGTCATTTGCAGAGCGGCTGCGTCTCGGAATAGCAGTGATCCACGGTGAAGCTCAGGACGCAGAGTCAGACCAGGTAGACGGGCGACACTCCCCACCCACCGTCAAGACCACTGGAGCTATTCACCCCAGCATGGAGATACCATGTAATGCACACACACACACACACGCACACAAACAACAAAAAAAAGCTCTGTAAACATCGAGCTATCAAACAGAATATGCGGTGTTTAGATAGATACAGAGTGATTTTTGTTCCACCACAGCAAATAATAAATGGCACAAAGAAGTCTTGCCTCTCAATAACATGAGATGATGATGATACAGCATGTCTGACCATGTGTCTCTGTCCTTTAATTTTTGTTTCCAGTGTTGATCCCAAAAGAGAAGCCTCCCATCACTGTGGTAGGAGATGTAGGAGGACGCATTGCCATCATAGTGGTGAGAGCATACAGTTTGATTGGTTTGACATTATTATGGCTTTGGTGTGTGAATACACCTCGATGTACATGTGAATTTGAAATCACAGAGAAAGAAATTGGCCAAATCAGCAGCTACAGCAGAGAGGAAGCTGCTGGTTTGGATGAATGAAGCACTGCACAACACATCATGATGCCACTATCAGTAGTTGCAGAGTCTGATTTTCCATAGAGAATAGCATGCTCTTGTCTATTTTGCAATGGTTTTAATCGGTTATGAGAAGTGACTGTTGCAATATGAGCAGCTAGAATATGAAGTGGTTGAATCAATGGATGCACATACACCCATTAGACAACATATGAAAGACCGGCAGAGATCTAATGCCTCGCTGTGTGTGCCCAGTTAAGTGTATCACATGTTTCGAAAATACAGAATGTGTGAAAATTTGAGGAGCATCGCTGTATATCCATCAAGTTTGTCTGAGGATGCTTTAGAAAAAAATGCTAAAGTGCATTTTAGGGATCACTTCACCTACCAAGTCTAAAAATAATAACCAGGTACATTCCGTGCTTTCATACAAATGTATTCTAATACATACACTGATCAGCCACAACATTAAAATCACTGACAGGTGAAGTGAATGACATTCATCTTCTCGTTACAATACAATGTTCTGCTGGGGAACCTTGGGTCCAGGGATTCATCTGGATGTTACTTTGATACTCTACCACCTAAACATTGTTTACAAACCCACCCCTCCCCCCATGCTAAAAGCACTCCCCAATGGTGGGGGCCTCCCCCAGCAGGACAGTGCTCTCACCACCCCACAAAAACTTCTTAGAAATGGTTTTAGGAACAAAACAAAGAGCCTGGTGTTGACCTGGCCTCTAAACTCCTCAGATCTTAATCTGACTGATCATCTTTATTATCTGGTCCCCTCATGCCACCTCAAACAGCTCTGACCCATTGGGGCATGGACACAGGACCTCTGGGGGTGTTCTGTGGTGTTTGGCACTTCATGAATCTGACCTGTTCCAACCCATCCCACAGATGCTGGATCAGATTGCGATCTGGGGAGTTTGGAGGCCAGACCAACACCTTGGGCTCCTTGACATTGTCCTCGAAACATTTCTGAGTGATTTCTTTTGACTTTTTTTTTTTGGGGGGGGGGTTGGCCTACAGCAATGTTTAGGTGGGTGGTATGTGTCAAAGTAACATCCAGATGAATGTCAGGACCTGAGGTTTCCCAGTAGAATATTGTATTGTAAAGAGATGATCAATGTTATTCATTTCATCTGTTAATGGTTTAGAGTAGTAACTGATCTCCTTTTTACTTAAACTATATTTATGCTCAGTTTTACTCAAGGTAATGCTAAGAGTACTGTTACTATAAGCTGAGTCAAAGTGGACGGTGTTCACTGAGTGAACAGTTATAGTAACAGTTATAGTGAACATATGTTTCTCTTTGAAATGATTTCTCAGACTAAATAATCAGCAGAATGTTTGGTGTCATGCCACTTTGACAGAGTACAGTCTAGACCTGCTCTATGAAAAGTTCCTTAAGATAAGTTTTGTTGTGATTCAGTGCTTTGTACGAGGTATGGCTATTAAATAACGAGACCGCACTTACGAGAATAAAACTATGTGGTTCACAATCACACTAAAGGTTGGATATTCACACACAACTGCTCAATACTTGACGTCTTTAGTTCACTGCTAGCTACTGATTGAAGTGCACGTGTTTTTGCTAAGGCGTCGGAAAATGATTAGCTTAAAAGTTGAGGCGAGGCGAGAAAAAGTCCGAAGAAAGAGACCACAATTGTGGGAAAAATGGTTTCATTCTTCATCAAGACAACACGCCAGCTCACACTGCGCTCTCAGTAAATCACAGTGCTTGATCACCGTCTTTTCCTTTTTCCTAAGATCAAATCTGGAACATGTTTTGAGTGTGTGTCAGAAGTTAAAACTGTTAACAACTGTCTTTTGTATTCCAGCATTAGTCTCGTTATTTAACAGCCATACCTCGTAAATAAAATCGACTTGACTTGGCAGGTCGAATCAGAAGTGTTGATCAATGTGCTTGAGACATCTGTTTGTCCTGCAGGATGACATCATCGATGATGTCGACAGTTTCGTAGCAGCAGCAGAGACGCTGAAGGAAAGAGGGGCCTACAAGATATACGTCATGGCAACACACGGTATCCTCTCTTCCGACGCCCCCAGGTTCATAGAGGAGTCTGCTATTGATGAGGTGAGTTTATACGTATTTATTTCCTTCAACAGGCAATATCCCCATGTGGTGTTTAAGTTTCTCCCCGTCCCCTTCACTTTTCACATCTCTTACCTCATATTTCTCTCTCTTGCTTTGTTTTTTACCCAGGTGGTGGTGACCAACACGATTCCGCACGAGCTCCAGAAGCTCCAGTGTCCAAAGATTAAAACGGCCGATATCAGCATGATCCTGTCGGAGGCCATCCGCCGCATCCACAACGGAGAGTCCATGTCCTACCTGTTCCGCAACATAGGAGTAGATGACTAAACAACCTCTCTCTCACACTCACACACACACACACAAAAACATACCGACATGATTCCCATTTGCCTTCTTAGACCTCTCTGGACACACAGATGAATGATGCACACAGAAATATCCAATGTCCTACATGTATAGTGAATACAAATCTAAAATGCTAATCACTTCCTTTTAGTGCAGCTTAACAGAAAATGACTGAATATCCACACACACACACACACGCACGTAGACAAGCGAACACTTCCACAAAGTAATCTTGTTTCGTAGCTATGGCTGCACACACACACACACACACACACACACACACTGATCTGTGTCCTAAATGGACGTTAATGGACTACTGCCTATCTCTCCAGTGGCTGCTCACTTATCAAACAGTACACAACTCAGTTTTTTACTCTCATCTCTGAGTACTTTCTTTAGTTACTTCTCCATCCTGTCTGCATTCTGTTTTCCTTATATGTTTCCATTGAAATTGTTGATGTTATATCTGTGCAGGTTAGAAGATTATATTTGATGGCATTGAATGTCTCTTTCTGATACTATAAGTAAAGGAGATTGTACTGCAACAGTGCCAGTGCCTTCTAGAGGACATCCAACACACACGCCTTCATCACTCCAATACACAACTGGATCTTGGCTAATGTTACTAATTCATGATGGCTCTTGTAATAAATCCAGGATTATGCAGGTTGTCAGCTCATCAGTTTGTTTAGTATCAGAGTGCATGTTTAAGTCCACGCCTCTGTCAGTTTTTATTTATGTTGTCTGTGACTGTGCTACTAATACAGTTAGTTTAGACTCCTACCAGTTGGCCATATGTCTGTGTGGTTGCCATAGCACTTAGATGCTAAATCAGGTGTCAAATCTACTAATTGCTAAAGTTGAACTGGAATTAATACAGGAAATATTTTCTCAGTCTAGTTAATTGGATGCTACAAACCAGTTATGGCAGTGCACCTGTGAAACATGTACTCATGAGTCATCCAAATAACATTGTGTGCCATCTTTTCAATGCCTCATCATTTGTTATTTGTTCATTCCACAAATAAGCACTTCTCCTCCAGCTGGAGGGGCCGTGGATTGAAGAAACTCAGATTTGAACCTCTAAAAAAAAAATGTCACTGGAGTTTTACTCTCCAGTTCAAAGTGGAAGGTTGTTCTTAATCATCTGGAAATGAGTTAATTAATCCTTGATTCTTAGATCATCTTTGAAAGACGCAGATGACGTTTGCTTAAACACGTTATACCTGAGCTTTTTTCTGACTAGCAAAACCTAACCGAAGCAGGTCTTTGTCACTTTACCAGATGTGTTCCAAAAATGTTTTGTATTTATTTTCAGCACTTAATCTGAGTAAATATGATCTATGAAAGAAAAGAACGCCTTGTTTTGTCATGTTTCTTTGCTCCATGTATATATTCTTGCAAACATGTTAACATGCTGATGTTTAGCAGGTATAATGTAATGTAATTTGTAATATACTATATATATATATATATATATATATATATATATATATATATATATATATATATAATATATATATATATAATATGTGTGTGTGTATATATATATATATATATATATTATATATATATATATGTGTGTGTGTGTGTGTGTATATATATTATATATATATATGTGTGTGTGTGTGTGTGTGTGTGTGTGTGTGTGTGTGTATATATATATATATATATATATATTTAGCATATCAGGTCCAATACTTTGGACTTGATGATAGTATGAAATTAAATGTCAGGGTGTCACCAAAGTAAGTAAAATTCACATCGTTTGATGGTACGAAATTTGAACTGAGGAGGTACTGCGGTAGAAATCACAAATGCCAACCTCATGATGGCAGTAGAAGGAAAGTCAGACTCACCAAAGCCATTAGTCTGTACAATATTTTACTGTTTGAACCAAAGTGGTGAACCAACTCAGCGGTAATGCTGTCAATAAAACTACAGCAATGGTCGGCTCTTTACAAAAAGAACGTTTGCAAATTGTACAGCAGTACTTTCTGTATTCCTCTTTCCTAGCCTATCAATTATCTCATGACCTCTTAGGTTTATATTGTGTCCACTGGAGGGGGCCAGATCCTCAGGTTAAGAACCACTGGACTAAAATACTTGACTCAATATTAAGTGGTTAATGTAGTTAAAATTAGTTCTACTTTGACTGTAACATTGGTAACAATCTAATAATGTCACATACAGTGCAAATACATCAGAACACTTTTACTTTTGATAATTTAGGTACATTTTGCCTCTAATGCGCTTGTGTTTTTATGTCAGTATGATTTGGAATGCAGGACTTTTAGTTGCAGTTGAGTAATTTCACATTAATGTATGGTACTTCAGTAAAAGATCTGAATACTTGTCTTACCTTTGCATGTAGCTGTCCTTAAGCAGAGTGCATCCTGAATACAGACAGCAGGCTGGGTTCACTGTACTACACCTCCTCCTCCTCCTCCACTTCACTCTAAGTATAGGAACAGTTGGGTAGTAAGAATGCAAGTACATAAACATTTTCAACATGCACACACACACACACACACACTATACTTAAATCAAGTTTCCTGTCTTGTTTCTTGTTCAACATATGTTTATTTATTAATGCTGACAGACAGGTATTGGTTCAGACAAACATGGTGGCATCAACTGAAGAACAGAACCAGGCAGAGAAGGAAATCTGTGTCAGACCTGAGATACACTCAAAGGTCAGCTTATACACTGTCAGATTGTCCTGCTCACAGTGTTTGGCACCGCTCAGTCCATGGTCATTCATTTAGCACACCACCTGACACCTTATTCTGATTTCATCAGTGTATTTGAGGAAGTCAAGCCAAGGGTTAATATAAAAAGAAAGGAATGAAATTCTTCTAAGATGCCATGGGATTTGGGTATCTGAGCATAATAAAACAATGCAACAATTACCAGCAAAAAAAATAACAAAAAAATACCACATTTTCTGTAGTGATTATATTTGCATTTTTAAAGTATTCTCCAGTTTTTTTTTCCAGATTCTTAAATGTTGCTGTGTAACACATCACATGAGCACAAGTCTACACTTGATCTACAGTATGTCACAGGCATCTGTTCAACTAATTCTATTGGCTCTGGCTGAGCTTAAAGAATGGTTACCAGTGGTTCCAGAACAGAATAAGCTAGCTGTCCAGTTAGGTTTCCACCCTGAGCATCAAAAATGGTCATCACATCATCAATCCTGACCAGGAGGTTCCTCAACACTAGGGCAATAGGGAAGCCAAGATGATAGGGTGCTGGTGGTGGAATACACGTTTGTATGCTTGGACAGTCTACTCTCATCAATCATTATCCTTAACCCTTAAGCAAGGCACTAAACCCTATCACCTGCTCCAAAAGAGCTGCTCAGAGGCCATCAGTGGGAAAATGGTTTTGAAAGACAGCTCCCAAAATGCAAAGCAGGGGAAAGAGCTAAGTTAAATAAATAATTAAAATGTGAGAAGTGATGACAAAACACTGGGGAAGTGTCCTGGAGAAAGGCATCAATCTGTCTACAGTCTGTAACAGTAGTTAAATGCTGTAGTGCTACAATCCATCAAGTCTTCAAACATGGCAGTCTGTCTGTAAACACTGGCAAGCACTCTTTAAACACTGGTTAACCTTGTTTTGTTTTGTTTAACGTGTGTATGAGCGATGGGCAGACATGGTGGGTAACAACTGTGAGAGTCAGCTACAGCTAGCACACATCTGAAGGCTTTGTAAAGGCAAAAGCAGCATGTTAACTAACAAGAAAAAGTCATCATAACAAGGCAAAGTGATCACCAACGGTGTTTACATATTAAACCCAAAGTGACCAGGACTTGATTTGGTGATGAAACAGCAATTGTACAGCTCACATTGGTTTGACATAGAGATAAAACTGTAATAAAAATAAGAAAAATACTCAAGTGAGTTGCTTATGGCTGATTTTCATTCCTTTAAAAATGCTCTCTCTCTTGAAGACAATTGTTCCCATCCAACAGGACTACAATGTAAACATACTGCAAGTCTTGAACAAATACTTGGTGTTTTTTTTAAAGGAGAAAAAATGTTGTTCTGTCAGATTCAATCTTGCATGAAAACATGAACCTTATACTGTGAGGCTGGAGTTGCTCCCCCTTGTCCACTTCAGACATAATAACATCAAGGGCAGGCAAGAAGAACGCAGCACAAATGAATAAAATTACATTATTTGGTTGAATTTCTCACATTCCTGTTTGTGTACTGCTCAACTCAAGAACTGTGGGAAGTTATTCTGTCACAAACTTACACTCATAAATCACTGACCATCTCTGTGGATACACATATAATAAAAAATATTTCCTGTAAGTCAGAGGTATCGATTCAGATGCTTCAGCTCAAACACTTTAGGGGGACTTGCTATGAGAGTGGGGCTCAAGTATACTGCCAGGCAGATTGGTCAGTGCAAAACAAATTTGGAGAGCAAAAATCTAAACATATTAAGCAAGGGACAAACAATGATTGTACCTTACAATTAAGCTTGGAAATGTAACATCTTTTCATTTCATTTAACAAGCAGAACTGCTTTATTTATATGTTTCTAATTTCTGAAAGTTATTTTGTGTTGCAAGATATTAAAACAAACAAAATATTTTATCTTTTTTATATTTTACAGAGTTTACAGCCATGCTAACTGCTCTGTCCTGTACTACAGCAGTGCTTGGAGCTACAAGCTAATGTTAGCATGCGATTATGCTAACAATGACGATGCTAACATGCTGATGGTTAGCAGGTTTAATGTTTACCATGTTCGTCATTACCATGCTAACATTAACCAAATAACAGAGATTTACTGGAATGCTTATAAACTCAGAACTGGACAAATTAATATAAAGTCAAGGGATCACCAAAGTTATTAAGCTTCATCCTCTGGGCACCATGAATTTTCGTATGAAATTTCATGGCGATCCAGCCAATAGTTGAGATATTTCTGTTTGGACCAAGATGATAGACCAACTAGTTGACTGATAGCCTGTCAATGCCATCTACAGAGCCACACCACTAGCATGGCTAAAAAAACATACCATGCCCTGCATTTTGTTTTTGTGAAATTTGATCAAAAAAGTGCACTCCACGCAAACCTGAACCACAGAGTGTGAGGAGTTGATTTTCACTGATTTTCATTCGCTTCTCTGTGTCATACAACAGGGGGGAAAAAATTATTGTATTCATTATTGATTAGAACTTAAGTAGCCTAATTTCTTTTTCTAATTCTGCATTTTCAATGAATGTAACCTACTAAAAGCTTGCCAGCAAGCTGTATTGTCTCAACACATACATGAACTTGGAATAATCACCATGGTGAATGACAATACTAGAGCAGCAAAATACACAACTGGCCAGTTAAAAACGTGTAACTCTTGTATAGAACACTGTCTTGCTGAGCACCATTTTGCCATCCACATGCAAATATGAACCTCATATTTGGAACATCAAACAAACTATCATCAACCACTGGATAACAGTCAAATCAGAAAATAGTTAAATATATAACTATATAAACCTACAGAGTGGACTGTAACCACAGAGTCAAAGTCCAGTCCAGTCAATTTGTCCATTCTCTTTATAGGGAATGTATAAACCGTGATTAATTACCATTTCCACTGGCACAATTCTGCATTAACCAAGTGACAATCTAACTGATTCAAATTTTATGCACATTTTTTAAAACAAAAAAACAAAAAAAATGCTGTGTACTTTAAAACTGCTAGCAACTTATCCAAGTTACCTGATCAAAGAAAAATCTTTGTTTAAGGAAGAAAAATGTGTGGATGAATTTGATGCATCTACAGTGTTCCCTGGGTACCTGAAAATGATTTGACCTTTAATGACCACAGAAACACATTTGTATTCAACCTATATTTGGACTATGTCAGGCATATATGTATCACTAACTTTAAATTCATTTTCTAAAGTCATAATACTGGCACTGGGACCTTCTACTCTTCTCCTAACATAAGATGTACAGAGTGTGTTTACATGCATACCGTTTTCTGAATAACACTGTAGCTGATATCCATGTGAAAGGTGTAATTAGAAAAACATGTCTTGGAGGCAAAACTATCCTGGTATGTTAGCATAAAAGGCTTCACTAGCTAATCTAGGTTAGCTAACAAGCTAGCTATGAAAACAAAGAAAGGCCATAATAATTTGAATTTTGTAAGCAAGTGAAAAGCTAGTTTTGATATTTGACTACTTTTTTTTTTTTTTACTTTGAAATCCATCTGTCTGACTATATGTGGTACTTTCAAGTTGTAAAATTGCAACAAAAAAAAAACTGACGTTTTTTCAAGGCTCAGAAATTCTAAATTTAAGGATCCAATATTTGCAAAACTCTGCTCTTTCAAATCTGTCATATTTAGATCTAAAAATTCAAGCCAGGTCAAAAAATCAAGTAGTTTTGAAATATAGCAGTTACATTAAGACACAAAAAGCTACTGCCTAAAGGAATAAATTCAGACAGACTGCTCTAAAACATATTTCAATTCTATAAATTCAGCAACATTTAAATACATTAAATAGTGGCAGTGGCTGCTAAATGTCAAAGTTACATGTTTTGTTGCTTATATAATCAAATTATTATGGCCTTTTTTGCTTCCATAGCCAGGTACTAATACATACACTAAGTATTAAATTGAGGTTTAAATTTCACAGTTAAGTATACAACTGAGTTGCTTAATAAAATGTAATTACTATAGCTGTTCTTTGGTCATGGTTAGTTGGTATTTGTTGATATTAGTGGATAAATAACAATAATAAGTAACTTTCTAATATCATTATCTGGCTCAAAAATCCATTATTGACTGGGGATTTTGGGCTCTTTGGCTCCATCCACTAAAGTTTAACTCAATCAATAAGATTTTCTCTAGCGTTCAAGTTCAGCCTCCAAGAAATGTTTGAACAATTGACACCACAAGAGTTCACTTTAAATTAATCTTCTTGGTTTACCCTGTAGCCTGAGCTTGGGAAACTATGCAGTGAGTGCATAATGGAAGCTCTACACAAAATAGCCTCAGAATACTAGTATTAATATTCAAGCTAGCATACTATTTTTTGTGATCCTGGATATGAGCGAACTTCTGAAAACAGAAAGCAATGTCTCCCTGCACCAACTCAAGAATATAGTATATGACTATCCTGAATAACAGGATGTTGGAGTGCATGTAAACCCACAGATACTGTAGTAAACACCAACAAATATACACCATTAGAAGCTCTATAAGCACATAATAGACTATTCACACCCTGTCTGCCATTGATAGAGAAGAGATGAAACAGGCTGAATCTGAACTACTGAACCATTCCACCTTCCATAGCAAGTTGTCATTCACTCACTACACTGCCTTACTCACCGTGATCAGACCCACTTAATTGCTTAAGCCATTTAAACACTTTTAAATACACGTATAGAATATATACAAACAGTATGCCACCACAATTCAGACCTGAAATGCACACTTCTGCCTGTTTCTTTCCATCACTTGCAGAAAATTCAACTGGAAAAGAGAAAACAACAGCTGGGGCAGGCCTTCTGTTTTTTCCCACTTTTTGTCACTGATCAGAAATTTGTCAGCCATTTTGCTTCATAGTTTTCATAGGGTGGTGGCTATTTCCTTTTCAAAGTTAGTTTCTGTCATGGTTTGTCATTACTACCACGGTTCCACTTCAGAATTTGAGTTAAGTCTTTAAAAATGAGGTGGCTACTTCTCCTTCTTGTTTTTGATTTGAACGATCAATGCCACGTAACAGAAAACATAAGAATCCAGTCCAGTTCCGAAAAAATAAAAGAGATGGTTCTGCAACCACCAAGTTCAAACGTAGCACAATGACAATCAAATAATCTTTGTCCTTTGTTCTTCTGTTCTGTTTTATTCTGCATTTATGCCCTCTGTCACTCTATAAAGCACTTTGTGACGAGCCTGTTTATTAAAAGCGCTTTTTTAAAATAAATCTGAATCAGTGATAGAATCCTGGTAAGATACTGTTAATGAGGAGAGGAGAAGTGAAAACAGATCACCCATAAATAAAGTACAAGTTGTTGAATGTGGTTTCCGTGTTGATTGCCAAGCCGGTTGCCAGGAAGACACACAAGGAGGATTCTGGGTATTACAGAGGGTGCATTCTGGGATTGATTATTGACTGATGGAGTTCTAAGCTGTTGGCAGATGTCAGATGAGAGGTTGCATCTTTCCTCTTTGTATGTCGCCCTCCTCGTCCTCTCTTTTACAATTGCCTTCCTTGGTATGTCCCCCCCCACCCCCCACCCCCCCGTTCCCTGTCTGTGCAGTAAATGGTTGATTGGAATAAAATACAGCCCCGGTCAGAATGAAGGCAGAGCTCCTCCTCTTCCAGTCACAGAAAGGAGGTAGGAAGTAGCAGCAGTCTAGGAGGGTTTCGGGGTCTTTAGGGCATCCACTTTGGTCTCCAAGTCTGTAATCTGTGGAAACAACAACAAAGTGGATGATAACTAAATGTTTTGAAATCATACCTAACCTAAGAAAGGTGAACCTGTTTCACAGTCAAGGGCTCTATTTTTGTCTCTCATGGAGCTCAGTGAACTGGGGGGCGTGTCATCGCACTTTTGGTAATTTTGTGGCCAGGCTTACCTGGTTCACCTGTGGTTTCAAGCTGTGTATGTTCCATTGCCACAGGGAAAAAACTGACTCAATTGACAAGACTGGGGCTTTTTACTTGATATGCAAATATAAACTGATCAAAACAGAAAAACAAGGCAAATTTAGTGATGTGTTTTTTTTACCTTTTCCTGCAGGTTGTCCGTTTCTTCTTTGTGTGTTGCCTCACTTTCTTCGTGTGCTCGACGCTGAGCTGTCTCCTTCTTCAGGTACTCTATCTCCCTACAGTATACACACACATACAAATTAAAGTTTTGGTATCATCTACTCCTCTCAAACCTTTATTTGGTCCCTCCTTCCTTACTTCTGCTGGTACTCTTTGATCAGTCTCTTGGCTTTGCTGTATTTCCTTTCAAGGGTTTGGTACTGAGCCTGGGTCTCCTTCAGGTGTTCATCCACTGCCTGGAAACACACACACACATACACACACACACACACACACACACACACACACACACACACACTGTCAGTAAATAAAAACAACTAGTTTCTGAGAGACTTTAAACTCATTAGTAGGGTATTGGCGCTGATCTCCTGACTGTGGTTTCAATTCACAAAGTCCAGAAGCATTTCATTTTGATTCTTGATGATTCGGTTATGTGAGATAAAAAAATACCAATGTTGCATAATGTGCTTCTCATTTATCCTGGGAACTTAAGTTTCTTCTGCATTCAACAAGTGAACCACATTGTTGTTCCCACACTGTATGCACATTATAGGCTAAATTATAAACATGTTTCAGCCTTTTCTTGGTAAAAGCAAAATGACTTAAGGGTCAACTCACCCTTAACTCAGAACTTCTCCCAGTTCACGTCATAGATTTTCATGAAAAATTAATGGATAAATTCATGGGGCCTTGCAAAATCCTATAATATACTTTTTTGGTTATGAACTTTTTGAAGTTTGGCCCTTGGAGCCAATTGCTTATTTTTCACTGGACTAGGTTGAAATTTGTACTGAACTTCCAAGAAACCCTACGAGGTATTAATATAGTTCTATCTAAAAGTTATTTTGTCTTGCATGAAAAATGCCATAGATCTAGCTAAATAAAGCTTTAGAGTTGAAAAACCCATGGGTAGTTTCCCAAGAAGGATTATTCTAATATCCTTTTATTTATAATAACTTATTCCTTCATCATTTACTTTACATTCACTTTTCACTGGCTATAATCATAATAACAAAACAAACCTTCATCCACTGATGAGGTGCCTCCTTGTTTTCAGTATATTACCTTACATAGGGACTGTGCCTCCATCCAGTAGCCCTCCAGTTTCTCCATCCTCTCCTTACTGTCCCGGATGTTTTGCTCCAACTGAGCGCGCTCCATCCGCCAACGCAACTTATCCTGCTCTGCATGAGCCAGCTAGAGGTAAAGGGGTCAGTGTTGGAGGGAGGGGGTGGTATGTGGGAGGTAGAGCCAATGTTAAGTCATCGTTCCGCCAGCAAAAGAACTGATGTAATGCTAGCGTACATGATCCTCTGCAATACAGTATAACATGGATATTTTTGGTGTATTTCATTTCTGCATGTCAAGATTGAACATTAAGTGGTCTTACCTTTCTCTTCAGCAGCTGGATCTCCGCCTGGGTTACTGCATGTTTAATCTGAAGCTATAGACAGAGAGTATAAAACGAAAGATGATAAACTATGAGTTAAATGAATTTTAAAAAGAATTACTAAGGATCAGGATCCAAATGATCAAAATCACATAAACCTCTTTGAATTTGTGGGCCAGCTTCTCGGGGTCTAGCTCCACAGGAGATAACATGTCCTGGTTCTCTGCCAGGTCGAAAACCTCAATGGAGTTTGGAAACACCGGACTCATCTCCTCCTCCTCGTCTGTTGCGTATTCACCTGTCTACAGGTAGACACCGGGATAGATAAAAAATTAAATACTACACTTGTGAAACATTGCTTTAAATGTTTAATAATTGGGTTTAGTAATTTTTGTATAGCGTATTCACCTTCTTGTCAAGAGACAGATGAAAAAATCTGATACCACTGTCCTGTGTGTAAGGTAAATATGAGGTAACAGCCAGCAGCCAGTTAGTTTGTGTTACTGACTGGAAACAGGAAGAAACAGTGTGGTGCTGAGAAAGCAGATTACTGTACTTCCCAAAATGTCAAACTAATTCTTTAAAATGTAACTTGTGGATAACAGTGATATCAAACTCCTGGTTCCAACCCTTTTTCTCCTCATAAGTTGCTGTATAATTTCATTTGTGACATATAAAATGGCATAAATGGCGGCTGGCCTGAAGCAGACTACATCGGTATGAAATTACAAATTAACTGAAAGCAGAAAGCTCCTGTTGGCTGTCTGACAATTTGGACGTAACCCTCTGAAATGTAACAATCTTCCACTCAAAGGATCAACACAATCAATAACAGTCTGTTTACAATTTGTCTTCCTCTTCTCCTTTAGATTTCAAAGTAAATTAGCTTTACATTAACTCGTGTGCACCATGTCTTTCCAGCTTGACAGCAACTTTACTGCCAACAAAGGTGCATTAACTTAAATGTAGTATTGCACTTAATATATCACTCTTTCTACTCTTATACAATGACAAGCTAGCTCTCTGGCTGCATCTATTATTAGGCTACATCAAACCTGAGTGCAAACTGCTGTCTACATCAATATCCTCTGCTGAATACAGCCAGCTGTCTGTTTGCCTCCTCTGGCCTGCCACACAGAAACATCACCGGCCACACCAGCGCACTCTACTGCACTAATGTTGACAATTCCTTTTGAATCTCTTTCACACAAGTCCCCAGACATTGTAGAAAAGCAATACTAAATTGCTGGAGCATCTCCTCATCACATACAACATGGACCATCAGATTAATTCACTTTAAATTATTTAGCAATTTATGATTCAGTCACATTCTTGAAGTTGATTTTTAAGCAGTTCTTTTCTCTATCATGAATTTTTCTGACTCTTTAGGTTGTCTTGGAAACATCCAGGAAGCTAGTGGTGCAAATCTCTGTTTAGATGAATGATGAGCTGGGCTGCAGCCAGGATTTGAGAAATACCAAACTCCCCTCAGTCTTAAGAAATTCAACTCAACTTCAATTGTAATTACAGCGAGAATTAACATTCAGTTATTGAAAATGGAGTGTACCACTGGAAAAAGTGGATACATTTTCAATAGTTAATTCTAATTTCTTTATAAGGGTTATGAAACATTACAGCAATTTAGGTGGTTATTGTTGTAGCACCTAAATGTGTATTACCATCTCTGACCACAAGATGGAGAAAGTGGACTGAGTTTGAAAATACAGGCCACGTGGTGGCATACAGACGACATTTTGTCATACACACACACACACACACACACACACATAAACAACACAATGCTAATCTGTTCATCTCACTCTTGTCTTTCTCTCTGTCCATTTTTTTAAGTTTCCTGCAGCTAATGAAGGCTCTGTGTGGCTTCATAAACACACATCTGAGTACCTGGATTCTTGTTTTATTTAGTCTTCTGTATGTTTGTGTGAACACTGTATGTATGTTACACTTAGCATGTACCTCTTCATCATCGTCCATGTACTGTTTGTATCTCTGCTCCATCATCTCTCTCTGCCATCTTTCCTGTTCCAGAGTCTGCTGGATCAGCTGAGCCACCTCACTCTGCTCTCCTGGCTTCTCCCGGCCAATCACAAACCTACAAAACATTCAACACGCAGCAGTGATTAACATTCAAAATCCATCATTTAAGTTAAAGAACACACAGTTATTTATATGAGAAGTTCAAATGCAGAGCAAATATAAACCTTTCACAAATTACACACATTCAAAATGGATCACAAATCAAACACAAACCATCAAACTGCAAACCTGAAAACAAAAAATGCACACATCACAAACCTGAAAATTCCAGCACATCCCAAACAAAAACCTGGAAAATAGGCAATTTATATCACAAATCAACCAAAAAAGCATAACCCCCCCAAATAAGTAAATACAGTTTTCTTTCCTTTTTTTTTTGTAAATTGAGCAAATCAAAAATATGCTCAGATGAAGTGTGTGTATGAAGGATAGAGAACGAGTGTGTGTGTAAGTGTGACAGACCTGACAGTGCCAGTGGTGTTGCGGAGGACAGAGGCAGCAAAGCTCTGAGTGACGCCGACCAGGCTGGTCCCATCGACCTCCACTATCAGATCATTCACCTGGATCCTTCACACACAGACACAAGGAGAATGTATAGGTGTTTGACAAATGCAGTGGTAAAACATTACATTACATACATGGTTATTTTATATTATATCTACTTGGAGACAAATATAGCTATATATCAGACTATTCACTTTGATGGAGAATTTTAAAGGAATAATTCAACAATATAAATAATTTTGTGAAGTATGCACATTTGCTCATTGAGACAACATGACCTTGAGGAGTTATGAACATACAATGCTCTCAGTTATTATTTTGTTATAGTGAATTTTTGCACTTTTTCCAGACACAAAATCAGCCACTATCAAATTAGAATGTATGTCAATATGTGTAGTGTTAGCTTGTTTCCACTGTCCCTAAGTGGAAATAGGAAAATTCTGTGATAGCTGAGGCTGTTAGGGATCACTGTGAATAAGAGAAAACAATATAACCTATAGAGGTAGACAGGCATAAAGGACACATATAGATGATGGTACCTGCCGTCTCTTTGTGCAGCTCCACCCTCAGTGACTGTCTTAACGAAGATCCCCAGTTTCTCCAGACCCATATCAGCTCCTGCACCCATACCTATGATACTAATACCCAGACCATCACTGTCTGAGACACAAATGCACACACACACACACACACACACACACAGATAGAGACATAATATAAATATTGAAAATCAAAGTGTATCTTGAATTGTACCTTTATTGATATATTATATCAGGCATTCAGTACACATCCAACCATATTTAACCTCGCAGCACATATGCTGTGACAGTCAAACCAGTGAATATAGTTATCCATATTCAGTGCCTTTAAACATTAGTCACTCTCACAGCTATTACACTGTGCTGAGAGCAGCCGTCACGGATGGTTGCTGGTTCAAATCCACTACCTCCAGAATTACTAGCTGCTAATTAGGCTAATCCGCACTAAATTTAATCCCATAAGGGGATAATGGAGTTGTAAGCAGGCAGACAGTGTATGTCCGCTAACAGCACCCTGTCAGTTATTGTGTGCATGGTGTGTGTGTGTGTGTGTGTGTGTGTGTGTGTGTGTGTGTGTTAAATAAGAGGCTTGACTGAGTGACTCTCAATGACTGCAAAGATGTGTGTGTGTGTGTGTGTGTGTGTGTGTGTGAATACCTTTCTCCAGCTCAACAGGAAACAGGTCCAGCTTCTCCACTCTCTTCTCCAGCTCGTACTCAGCTGAGGCTGCCATTGGGTCGACATCATCGTTGCGTCGATCATAGTCTTCATTAGAGTAGGTGGTGAAGACCTACACACGGAGCAAAGGTCAAAGGTCAGATAGCCCCCATCTCTTGCTACATTTGCCATAGCTCTTAATGACCTGTTATTCAATGACCATGGGACAACATTATCACAGTATAACATGTTCATTCATAGCATGTGCATCTTATTTTATCTTCTCAAAAAACTGTATCCCAAACATGACAAAATAAAACAGAAACACTCCTCAGTATGTTCAACAGCAACACAAAGTACAGTCATCAAAACTTCCATGGTGCTGGACTGTTGTTATTAAACTGCATTAGTTTTAGCTAGGTGTACCTAATAAACCAGTGAATGTGTGTATGTAAATGTATATGTGGCTCACTTAGTATATATATATTGTTTAGTGTATAAACATGACAGGCCTGGTGACAAAAACAAATTTATATTATCATAAAATAGATTTTATTTCCATGTTCGAAATGCTATGATATGAAAGTCTGCTAATATCCAGAGCTGATTATGTGTTCATTTTGTTTTCTTTTGGTACTTGGAGGCAGCAGGACAACCTGTAATATTGCAAAAGTTACAAACAGTTGCCTATTTACACATCCAGCAGATGTAGAGCAACATTAGCATTTACTTAAGATCATATTTCTGTCCACCAAACAAATGTGAGTCCAGTATTCACTTTTCAATCTGTCCACCAAAGAGAGAAAAATCGGGCTCTTGGAATGCTAGCTAAATGCTCCACTATAAAAACAGGGCTAATGAGAACAGTGAGAGTAAACCAAAACAGTAAAGTTGTGGGCCAGAAAACCAAAGATATGAGCCAAAAGACCAAGAAAACTCCTTAAAGCTGAGAGGAACTGCAGAGTTGGGGGAGGTTAGGTTCGTCACTGAGAGTGACACTTTTATTAGACATAGCCATTTGATTCATTGTTGATATAAAACGTTGACTTTCTCCTATTTATTCTGTAGCCAGGGGTTGCAGGTGTAAGGGACATATGGTGCACAGGGACACTGACACATACTTTCAGATCTCTTTAGCTGTATGACCTTGTGAAGTTCCAGCTGACAATAACAGTTCCACACACATCCTATGTGTTAAACTGATGTACAGCAGTTTTATTGTATATAATTAGCACACATGTCCTTGTCAGCCAATAAATGACCTGTAATTAACCAGCTCTGTAAGAGCTCCACTGTCAGAGCAGTAACACATGTTGATTTGATCACAAAGATGTTCAGAGGCTAAAATGAGAGAAATCTGCAACATCCTCTCTTCATTTAATGGGACATAATCAGAAAATATATGTAACTATGCTTTCACTTTTTCCCTCTTCCCATCCTTTCTCCCACTTCCTACCTCCCCCCTCCCCCCCCTCCCCCTCTAAAAGGTCAGCAGCATCTGTCTCCCCGCTGACCATCTCTGTGATCACATGGCTTGGTTTCCATGGCAACCACAGGCTTGCCCAGCATGACTTTGGCACTGGCACTGGTTTGCTCTCTCTCTCTCTGTCCCTGTCTGGCAGATATGCTAATGTGTGTGTGTGTGTATGCGTGTGTGCATACGTGAGAAACAGCTATACAGAGAGAGACAGAGCCAAAGGCCTTAATGTGTAGGAGGTGCTTGTTACAGTATTATTTACATTCCCTTAAATGTAAAAGACAGGCACACACACACACACTCATTCTGGCAAAAACAGGTTCAGAGGGCGTGATTGTTAAACTCTTTCCTGTTGTCATGTTTCCTTCCTGTTGAGTAACTTTAAAGCTGTATGAATGCATGTGTGGGCATGAAGCTTCCTAGCATTCCCCCCGCAGACGTCATGAACACAATATCTTAATCTCAATCTGAGCCTTGTTTGTTTGTTCACATTTTGCTCAATTGGCACCAACAGAAAGTACACTTAAGTGGGAGCTATCTGTTAGGTTGTTCCTGTTACTTTGATGTGGAAGAAAGCTTTAAAAAATGATGAATCTCAGGTGAGAAATTATGCAATCCTCAGAAACTGCAAGTCACATTGAATCTAAAAATATGTTCAACATATTCAGTGTTCACTGTGTGTTCAGATTTGGCTGATTTGACTGATTTGTGGTGTCATTTTGTGATGCAAATTGTGGCATTAGGGTTTAAGGACATAATTTTTTGGTGTATATGCTATCTCGTCCCTTTAATTTTTGTTTTTCAATGCTTCATTTTGTATGTAGTAGATACTTAAAATGAACAAAGTATTTTTTCCCCCAGGTAATTTATCTATAATATGCAATGTCACAACTACTCAACTGTAAAGCTAACAATATTTACACACATGAGTTGTCGAATGCACTAAATAATTAGCACTCATCACTGAAACACCTCAACTAAACTGGCAGACAAACAAGATGTGGACATGATAAAAGGTCGAATGTCAAAATCAATTAGTTGGGAGCATCAGTTCTGTGTGCGGGTTCTTCTTTCTGATGTAAGTTACCAACACACAATAGTATAGAAAACTTCAGAATAATTGAGATTTAGTTTAATTAGAAACATTGCTATCAGCACTGCAAAATAATAAGTACCACCAATAAAAGCCAGGGCCTTTAAATCAAGTCAAGCTGAAGGTGTTCAGTTTACAATGAAATAAAACAGAGAAAAGCAGCAGTTCATCACTTCAGTCACAAGACGCACATAAAACTTTTACACTTTTACTGCAACAATAATATGCATTTTAGTTTGGCGGTGTGGCTCTGCTCATGTGATGTTCTAGAACAAATCAGTGCATGCGTGAAACAGACTCTCCTTTAGCTCATAAATGCCCTGGACTGAACTAAATGCTAATAAAAAACATGAACCAGCAAACGAGAGACATTTTTGCTTAAGATATGACGTAAATGATGAATTGATGGAACTGTAAAATGGTTTAGTTGATTAGTTTTCACTCACTCAAAAAATGTTCTAATCAATTCTGCACCTCAACGGTGAGGTCAGTGTTCAGTTTGAACTTTGCTTGTCCCCACAGGCACTTTACAGCATAAATAGCAGACTGTTTATTGATTCAAACACGCACGAAAGGGGCATTAATTACTAGTCAAGAACAGTTATATAAACTCAGGGTAGCACAGTCTCAGCCCTCTGCATCTTGACTTTCAACAAGATGCCTGGGTGGACTGGCTCCAAATTCAGAGCAGAACAACCTTTTTGCTTTTGTCTTACATCGCTGCTTCTTGAATGACAGCCTCTGCCTAATCTGGCCAATCATAAGCCAACTACTACTACAGTGGATGAAAGCCAAGCCACAGAGAATTCCCGCAGGAGGGAGGATGAACCTCCAACACAAGGCTGTGCTGCCTCCCTGCTCCTGTGGTTCTTTGTTTGTTGCAGCAGGTTCTGTCTTGACGGTCTTGACTCAAGTCCTCACTGAATTACAACCAATCAAAGAAACTGGACAAAATTCAGGTCTTCAAATCTAGAATGTGGTATTAAGAGTCAAAGTGTTGTCTGTTAGATAGAAATCTAGGCAGTGAGCACACAGGCTCTCAGTGTGGCCTGCAACTGCAATCTAAACTGCCAGATGGAGCCATACGGCATGCATCTGAACAGTAACAAAAAAACAGCGACCACACTGGACTTGCTCAACAATTAGACCAAAAAAGCCAACATGAAATAAATACCTCGAAGCTAAAAACAGAAGCAGGCTAACACACTGCTAATCCATGCAAGCTGAGAAGTGAATTAGCCTGAGTCACTGGGATCAGGTAAATGTCAGACAAGTAACTGCATCAAGATCGAGCAAGAAATTCTGGTCCCTCAGATTTTACACAACTATACATTACACACACACACACACACTGATACACTGTAAAAGAGCTATATACAGTAGGGTATTGCAGCACTGAATTGCCTACTGAATAAATTAAGTAAAACAACAGACGTATTAGGAAATATGCTTATTTGCAAAAGTTAGATGAGAAGATCAATACCACTGTCACATCTTTGATGTAAGTATATAGCTAGATGCAACAGTTGGTTAGCTTAGCTTAGCATAAAGACTGGAAACAGGGGGAAACGGCTAGCCTGGCTGTCCAAAACTAACAAAATTTCCCTGCCAAAAAGTAGTCTGGCACATAAACCCTGTCAAACTGCTAATTATTTTTTACACTTTAAATATAAAGTGTTGATTATTGAGGTCAACCAATAGACAACAGTATTTTTAGCTATTTTGACTAATTAATCATTAATCATTTCCAGTTTCTATTTCAGGTCACATATGTGTGTCAGCCACCAATAAATTTCCACACATAAAGGTGGGTTTGGCTTGAAATTTGCTGTGCTCATCCTAGCAGGTAGGAACCAGATCAGTTTTGGTTACACACTCGCTGTCTCTGGATTGTTGGCCAAAGTGCTGATCCCGGGAGCCCCTGGGACACAGGAGCTGTCTGGGATTTACGGTTATTCATGCTTGGGCATGGTTAATGGAATATCCTGTTTCAGTTATCTTTACTAGCTTCTACTGTTTTGAATCTGCAGCCTGTCAACTGGACCAAAAACCATTGTCCCATATAATATAATGCAATACAGGGGATAGATGTGCCTTGCTAAATATCTGACCAATGCTTCTAGTCGTACAGATGTGCATGTCCCAAAGCTGGAACTCAAGCCTGTATGAAGCAGTATGGGTTTAATTTATGGGTTTAATTTAAGTTCTGACAGATGGATGAAAAGAAAATTCAGATTGAGTCATATCTGGGGGAGACAAGTCTTGGGCACGGGTACTCTTCTGGGTTATAATTTGGCTGTGCTGAGGGAGCACCTGGCAGAGGAAACCTTCTCACTACTCACATTTGGGCAGTGATAGGATTGGAGTGGGAGTCCAGGTAACAGGTCCTGAAGATAAAACACGATGGCTAATTTTAACTAGTTCAAAAAAAAATAAAAAAATTGCCACATAACCATAAAGTCCCCAGTTTGAATCTGGCTGGGGACACATTTCATCCTTCGCTCTTTGAATTTTTCTTTAATCTTTTTTATTGACATTTTTAAGGTGAACTAAATCTTAAGAGTGATCTTTTGGTTGACAATTGCATTTGTGATTTCACCGATGCTGGACTTAAAAAGAGGCAAAAACCCTCTCCTCGACATTGCTTTAAAAAAATATACCAGTTTAGCACTGCATTCATATGATATTGTCACAGTGGACAGAGATTTTTTATTCCACACATTTTGTAATTCGTAATTTGTACAGTAGTGGCTCATGTAGCCACACTAGCCTCAAGCAGAGAGGAGGAGTGGGTTACAGAGGTCTGGTAAGCTCACTTCTTTCTAACTCCACACCCCCAGATATTTTTCATTTTCAAGCTTGTAGTCCTCAGCTGGCACTGACTCAAGTGACATCACTTGAGGTGATTTATCAGACATCACACAGCTCCCACTGCAAACCAAATAAAGCTATGCAGTATAACTTCCCAACACCTGAAAACAGACTTTGATGTACAAAATCAGAGAAGTTTGTTTTTAATAAATTCAGTCAGATTCAGGACGACTTTTTACGGAGCATTTCAGCTCAATAAACACACACACACACACCAGGTGGTTTTTCATCCAAACAAAGATCTGCTCTGTGATTCTTATCAATTGGCTTCCCCTGCTTGTGCTTGTGCTTTTGTGTGTGTGTGTGTGTGTGTGTGTGTGTGTATATATGTTCATGCTTTTTTCAAGGAAAACAAACACACCCTGCCACATTCCAACTGCTTTTTACAGACTTACAGAGGTAGCCTTGTATACAACTCTGCACCGAAAAAAAAAAATCCACTGAGTGTGTATGAGTTAAGGAAAGATGCAGGACCTGGCCACTTCATCAGGTTTTCTACAGCCTGTGTAAAAATTGTGCTGCGTTCATCATCATCGCCCAGAACATTCTAATAAGCCTCTAACCAGTGTTGCAGTGTCATGGCATTCCTGTCGGAGGATCAAATTTGGAGATTTTATAAAATGACGTGCTGTTGAGTCAGGCTGGAGACTTGCTAAATACTGGAGGAGGTTTGAGCTGTCCTAGCTAACTTTTGCTTAGTGAAGTAACTCGTGATGTCTGAACAACAGTTACCAACCTTTTGAAAGAGAGTAACAACACCCAACATGCCCAAACAGTGAGTCTGCTAACTATGTTATTGTTCCCTGCAGTAGAACACCTCTCTGAACATGCAAGACAAGTTATGGGTTCAAATCCAACAAGGAAGGACAGTCACACTGTCATATCTGACAGCACTTTGGCGTTCTCAAAGTCTTGTCAGATATAGTGCTCTGAGAAAACACCTGTACGGCTTCAGTCCAGGTCTGTTTATCTTATGATGTCCCTGCCACACTCACCAGCTTATGAATAAGAAGTGGTGTGTGTGGTGGTGGAATTAGGCAGGACGGTGCTGTGTATAGTTTCTGTAGAGACTCAAGCTACTGCCCTTTTGCCAGTTTGGAATAAGTGCCACTCTGAGTAACTGAATAACGTGTACTGTATTATGCTAATTGGTTGCATTGTTATTACTGCTGCTTTTACCACTAATTAAAAATATAGGTGTGAGAAAATCTGCCATGGCAACATTCAAAAGGCTGTGATATACAGTCATTATCTGCAACATTCTTCTCTGTCGGTGGCTTGAAAGAGCTGAATGAAAACTCTGCACGAATTCTTAATATTATGGAAATTATTTACTTATTACACAATATACACAGTGGGTTTGCATGTTTGCCTAATGCACTACACTAACTGTAGTTCTTGAATTGTTTTCATTGGCAAGTTAGTTAGCTTTTTGTAGCTGCTGTTTCCTAATTGAATTCAACATGTCATGTTAGCTAACCCGTGCTGACAGATGTCTATCTTGTTCGGCATGTGGTAAGAAAGTGTGATTGCCACAAACAAATGTACATCTAAACACAAGTAAGGAGTACATTTATTTCAAAATACCACTTATATGTACTTAAACTTGAGTTTATTAGAGTTTTCTGCCCCCATGCTGCACACACATCCTGGATTGTCTGAACAAAGGAAAAGCCATCTAGAATTTTCTTGCTTTAACTATGAAAAGTGTTTATTTCTGATTTCATCTCATCACATTTAATATCCTGGCTCTCACTGCAGGCTTACTGTTGACTAGCTATGGTTAATGTAGCTTTAAAATGAATCTCCCTGGCTGTTGCACATTATTCACAGTGAGAGTGCCCTCTGAAGAGATGAGACAGAGATAGAGAAAAAGCGGAGGGAGGCAGCTACAGGAAGTGTGTCTTTGCAAAGCTGGTTTCAAAGCAGCAGCCAACAAACAGCTGAATCATTTTGACTCCAACAACACAAGTCTTTATCTTCACTTTATTCCCCACAAAAATATCTCTGTATGAGCTAAAAATCATACGCAGGGATTTTGATCTCAATGCACCTGTAGGTTCTCGTACTAACGTGTCATAACATATTCGAACATGAACCCTTGAATGCATGTTGCAACGCAAAAATAAACATCAACTGTCCAATTTTTCTAACTGTCCTTTTTCCACGAACTTTTTGAAGCCCCCTCATATTTATGTTAAAGCTTAAATCAAGGACATTGTGTAAGAATAGTGTTAGTCTCAACCTGGTGTTTTGTGACACTTCATGCATGCTTTGGGATATTAAAACAAAAAGGCTTTAAGAATCCAAGAACACATCTGTCAGAACACATCCACACATCTGTAGTACATGCTGGTTTGTCATGATTGGCTAAGCAGCTAACTGTAGCAGGTACCTTAGTAGTAAACATTGCTGCCTCAGGCCACAGCTCCACTTTTAGCTGCACTGTGGCTAAAGAGGTCAGTGGTTACATGTTTCAAGGTCCAAGAAAATGAGAGGAATTCCTTTCTGACCAAACGCCTGGCCTGAAATAAAACGTACTCCTCCTTCTACCACCTGCATAAGTGGACATGACAGAGCGGTGCGATTCTCACTGTCAGTGTCCATTATGCAGTCTTTGTTCTGCCTGATGACATTAAATCCTGCCATTTCCTATTCTTTACTCATCTATCACATGATATATTAGCCTGCTATACTCTTTCTTATGCTATTCAATGGTCTTTCTCAGGAAGTACTTTGCTAATGTGACATCTCTATCATCACACGTTGAGACATGTTTCACAATCCACTGGGCTCAACCAGCTGACTGCCGCAGTGAGGGGTGGTGGTGGGGGTGGGGGTTGGGGGTGCTGTGGGAGAAAGAAGCGATCTGGTATAGAAAAGAGCTTCTGTTAAATCAAGATCTGTGTTCAAACACATGCGCACAGCTAGAGCTAGAGTCAGCAGGATATACTGTGGCGAAATCAAAGAGCGAAAATCCCCCCAGCAACCCATGTGTGTGTGTGTGTGTGTGTGTGTGTGTGACGTTAATGAAGGAGGAAGTCAGTGAGTTTTCAAACATTTCCTCACTCTCTCCATTTTTCCTACAGCCTGGTAGATAACAGAACATGTGCACATCTTTATGAGGGCCTTCACCTGGCTTCATATATTAATTAAACAACTGAAGAACAGTAATTCATTGTTTGGCATCATTAAAGCTGCATTAACTGATTTGACTTGGCAGCAGTGAAACACCCTGTAAACACATTATACTACTGTCACCCTATAAAGCTGTCGAACATGTTAGTCGCCTATTTAAACATCCAGCAGACACAGGGGCAACATTAGCATTCTTTGACCACTTGACTTGTATCCACTTTTCCTTCAGCTATGTTTTAGTCTGCTAGTGCTGATAGTGATCAGTGGGAAGACAAATATGAAAGTTGCTGGGCAGAAAACCAGAACAATGAGCTGAGAGACACTAAAATGCTCTGTGGACATGGGGGGAACTGCAGAGGTGTCACTATAGGAGCAACCTTTTTCTCATTGGTCACTTGAGCCATTGTTGATTTAAAAACACTGGGGGCAACCCGATAGCTAAATGGTTAGGGCATGTACCACATGGGCCTTAGTGCTCTGAGCAGCGAGTCCCCGGTCCCCGGACCTATACTGCATGTCACTCCCCTACTCTCTCTCCCCATTTCCTCTCTCTCTTTACTATCCTATCAAATAAAGGCAAAAGCCCCAAAAATAACTTGATTTGTGCAGTTTTACATTTCTATTTTAAGAATATTCATATTCAGTGACTAAACTCTAAAAGATGTGTAGCTTTTTTCACTTTTCAATTGGTCTCAAGCTCACAGTCTCTTTTTAAAAGGATATTGTTTTGTTGTGGTGCTCTATAAAGGATTACAAAGACCTAAAACCAGCAAGAGAAACCAGCGAACCTTATCCTTGCTTTTAACCTCACTAGCAGACTGACCATAATGTTTATAGATCCATTTATCAGGAAATCTGCTACAGATATTCATGGCCTCATGGAAGATGAATCCATGCTTCTGGTGACAATCAGGTCAAAATTTCCCCCCATTTGTGCCTGAGATATGCACTGTCCCCAGAGGATGTATCCTAATATTTCTGGTGATTCGTTGTCCTTCTTACTCCCATGCCACCATCAGTCTAAAATTTCCACATACACAGAGGAAATATATGATATAATCAGACAGACTGCATTAAAATTTAAGGAGCTTATATGCTCCTCGGAGGATTCCTGTCCATTTACATGATTAATTTAAGGCTTTACATATAGCATCAGTCAGTATTTCAGTTTTGTGTGACGTTCTCATATTGTGGTGTGTCATAAATACTGAAGCTTTTACAGGGCTACTGGACCTTTAGTCTTGTTTAGATAAAGTAGCACTCAAGTGGAAATGACCATGGCTGAATATTGAGGCCACAGACGGAGGCGCTCAGTACTGGCTCCAGCACAGCTCTGACAGCACTGACATCAACTGGGAAACTTCAAAGCTACAAATCTAACGATGCTTTTCCACATCAGGTTGGAGCCACACTAGATGTGATTATTTTTTTGGAATGTATATGATGGTGGTAAATTACTGTTCAACTAAGGCAAAATTAAGGGTGTTGAGAAGAGTAATGACATCCAACAAAAACTCACTCACCCTGATTGGCTCAGTGCTAAAGCGAATCTTCCTATTGGATGGCACAGGCTCCTCTTCTTCAGGGAGGCCCGCAATCTCCGAGCAACTAGTCTCTGGCTGATACGCCTCCTCATCTTCTTCATCCTCTTCATCGTCCAGTTGGCTCCCCCCAGAGTCCTCCTCCCCAAGCCCGCTGTATGCACTGATATCCACCAGATCCCCCTCTGAGTAATCCTCCTTCCTCGAGCCATCCTCGTCATTCTCCTCCTCTTCTTCCTCACCCCTCCTGTCAGAGTCCTCTCCTTTCTCCTCAGAGGAGGGAGAGGAACCCGGAGGCTCTTTTTCTCCATTTTCCAAAGAGGCATGAACCTCCGCCTGCACCAGCCTGGCTCCAGCTTCAGACCCCCCGGTGAAGCTGTCCTGGTCGTCAGCCTGTGGCTCCCGCTCTGGAGCAGTCACCGTACTTGAGCCCCTGGCTTCAGTCGCTGTTGGCTGGGCCTCCAACTCCGGTTTGGCCTCTGAAGAGGAAGAGGAGGAAGTAACAACCACAGAGGATGATGACGAGTAGGAGGAGTTGGAGTGCTGGTCTCCTGACTGTCCGAGCCCCTCCTTCTCTCCACTGGCCAACACTCCTTCTATGCTCCTCTGTAGAGAACCCATCACTTCTGGTAGCTCTGCTGCTTTAGTACTCACAACTCCTGCTGTCTCCTCCTTGGAGTCCTCCTTACCTGGAGCCAACACCTTTGCCTAAGAGAGAGAAACAAGGAGAGATCATTTAATCACCTATCAATGTATAGCTTTTGGTTCATGCATTTCAGCCAGCTTCCTTTCTCAATTTCCTGCAAGTTCATTCTCCTCACCTTCCTACCAACAGCCTCCGCTCTGGCTGGAGGTTTGGGCTTTGGTGCAAGGGCAGGGGCTGACCGGCGCTGGGGGAGGTAGAGATTATTTTGCAGTTCGCCCTTCTCGAACACGGCACTGAGCTGGCTCACAGTGGGGCTGACAGCCTCGCCGGGCCCAACTGAAGCTGCAACAGCAGGAAGAGTGGCAGGGGCGGGAGCAGGGGGGTCGTCCAGCCGGTCAAGAGCCTCAGTGGAGCCGTTAAAACGTGCCACAACATCTAGACGGCTGTCCTGGAAGCCCGATGCCCGTTCCTTCTTCAGTAAGATCCGGTTAGTGGCCGCTTGCTTCTCCTGGAGCAGACAAAAACAGTAAGTCAAGCCAAATCAGTTTTATTTATCTAGTATCAACTAATAACAGAAGTTATCTCAGGGCATTTACCATATAGGTCTCGACCACAATCTTTATAATATTATTTACAGACCCAACATTCCCCCATGAGCAAACACTTGGCAACAGCGGCGTTGAAAACTCCCAAAAGTATTCTCACAACACACAAGTAAGTAAAACAAAGAGCCTTCTGACCTGAAGAGTCCGCTGCTCAAAGATCCTCCTGGTCTCCTGCAGTTTGGAGAAACCCATGGAGCTGCCCTCCCCACTTCCTTTAGAGTCAAAACGGTTGACCCTCTCTGAGACTGTGCCCCCGAGTTTGAGCAGGGCGCTGTGGTCGACGTTCTCGTTGAGGCTTGATGCCCTTGGCAGGGACAGTTTAACCGCCTGGTCTTTACCTGCCAACGATAGAAAAGTTTGACGGAAACCTTTACCAGAGGAAAAGGGGAAAAAAAAATATTTTCTTACAACTTAGATCACATTGGCCATTGTTTCTAACATTTATGCCAACACTTCACAAATCAAGTTGACCGCAGTAAGAAATGTCCGACTGGGAAATGAAACACAAGCACTTGGTTGTAGATTAGTAATGTTGTCATGCTCACATTAAATTCTAGCATTTATTTAGTTGAGTTCCATAACTGACCTACATAAATAAGTTGTAATCAACCAGAATAGGCCTGAAGTGTACTTACAGGGCAGTTTAGCGTAACTGGGGTTTGTCCTCCTTCCTCTTACTGTACTGCATTCGTGTGGATGCACCAATTTAAAGAAGTGACTTTTTAAAACTAAGCTTTCTGTTTTGTTCTCGGGCCTGTTGTGTGCTTTAGATTGTCAGTTGACTTTACTATGTTGTAATGAACAGGAAGTGAAACCTACAGTGACCACAGGTAATGTAAGTCAAATCTCATTCTTTATTGCACACAGTATATCATCAAAAGCAGAAAACTGATGTATAAATCCTGCATAAATGAGTTTGATTGTTTGATTGTTTGATTGATGTTTGATTCTTCACCTACTTTGACCTGAGAAAACCACATAGTTTAAGCAATTATTACCAAATTGTGATTAATCAATTAATCAGTGAATATTATCTGTTGTCCATTCATTGCACAACAG
This sequence comes from Lates calcarifer, assembly GCF_001640805.2. Classification (NCBI taxonomy): domain Eukaryota; kingdom Metazoa; phylum Chordata; class Actinopteri; family Centropomidae; genus Lates; species Lates calcarifer. Next base: position 19,122,271 of record NC_066843.1, read on the forward strand.
CACACAATAATATTTTTCTTATCAGTGTGCTTATCTATTATGTCAGCAAACATTAGCTGACCCTGAAATGTTAGCTTTGTGTATTAGTTAAAAACCCTGTCTCTGGTTCCAGCTGACTCATGTTAAAACAATAAGTTAAGAGGATCTTAACCATTTACTTGATGGCTACATCAAGTACATCACATAATATTGTGCTAAACAACTGAGGCTAAGGCTTCATGTCCCAGGCAAAAAGCTAGCATCCTCACCAGTCACTGATTCATGTAATGTCATAGAAGACATGGAAATTGAAACTGATTTAAGTGCTAGTTTGCCCTAGAATTATAAATACTGTGAGGAAAAAATCTGACTATTATTTCACTCTAAAATAACCCTGTTTGATTTTTTTTTTTTTTTTTTTTTTTGCTTAGCTGACATACTTGGACAAGCAGGACAGAGGTTTGGATTTATTATTGCAGGAGATAAAGCCTTTGAGAAAGTGAATTAAGCAAGGTATTTGCCAAACATTAACACTTGGTTAGTATCTCAGGTAATGAGTTTGGCTGGGGCTACTGAGCTTCCACAAATCCAATAAAGAGCAGAACAGAGCCATGAACGCGTTACCTGTCACCCCACAAAGTAACATACTAGCTAATAGTATGCTAACTCCTAAACTTATAATTGTTTAGATCTGAAGACAGTAAGCTTATTAGCCAGACATGCTAACATTGGCAGCTTATATGAGGGCAGAAAGGCTTTCGAATCCATTCCTTGAATGTTTTGGAAAGGTTAAAAAAGACACAAAACACCAAACTCTTTAGATGTATCTAACCCCACACACATCACTTAAACATGGAAAATTCAAAACTTGACCTGCCCTGCCTAGTTAGGGTTGCAAAGCTCTGATTGGACAATCATTGTTTGGGTTAAGCAAATGGTTTACTCCAAGCATTCAAGCATTGCCCAACTTCCACTAGACTACAAGTCTAAACAGCCAGAATAATTAACACTAGAGTGGGTGTACAGAGCCTTTAAAAGCCTTCTCTAACACAGTTTATTTGAAAAGCTTCAGTAAAAATCTAACTGGTGCGGCACCTTACCTATCATTTTGGCTCCATCCTCCTCATCACCAGGAGACTGCATCTGCATGAACATGTTCTTGATGCGGTGAACGTTTGATCCATATCTCCGGCCCCTCCCAGTCGGGCGGGGCAGAGGTGCGGGTTTTGAGGCAGGGTCAGTGCCTCCATTGGCGGCATTGTTGAGGTGGTCGGTGGCCTTCTTCAGTGCTGCCAGCCCCGCCTCGTAGGCATTGCGGTGGGGTGAGGGACTCCGCAGGTTCGAGCTCCCGCCTGATGTCCCGTTGCCCCCGTGGCCGACGGGGGCTCAGTCTTCATCATGTTTGGTAAATCAGATACCCCCTGATGAACAGCAGGTTAACAGGGATGAGGACAGCAGCATCCTGGAGCTGTTTGACATTCACCTCCTGAATCACACACAGAGAGACAGACAGATTGTTTATATTTGTGATGAATCATTTTCTATGATAAATGACAGCAGATACCCAGGAGGAGTACACATAACCCAAAGCATGGTCTTAAAACTTTTTCTATGTCTGATGAGAAACCTACAAACCCAAAACATTCTCTTTGTAATGACATGAAACAGAAATAAACATGTACATTTTTATCTTTAGTAAACCTGGAAACAGTAATTATTTCAGGACACTAAAGTCAAGGTCACAAGCCAGAGCCTTGAAGTAATTACTGTAAACTGTCTGTTCAAACCAGTGTTGTTTTCTCCACAGACTGAAGCTCCTGCCTCTCTGTCCCGAACAAAGTGCTTGCAATGACACTGGACCATGCAGCTAATTATCACATGTAATTCCACCCATTTCACTTTTCTGATTACGGTCCAAATTATATTCTTCTGCTGGTGGCCAGGAGAAGGCTGTAACTAATGATTATTTTCACTAATTCATTTTGTTCATTTTTTTCTTATAAATGTCCTTCACATGTTCTAAGAAGCCAATGTGATGTCTGACTAAAACCCAATGACAGTGATAAACCAAATGATTCATTTTCTGACTATGGACCATTTGTTTAAATCTAGTGAAGAAGAACATAATCCACATTAAAACTATACTAACCAACCTTGATATGACTGCAGTGATTGCGATGCTTCATGTGGAAAAACATGTTGTATGTGTCAATGTAGCAGTTTGTCTGAGCAACTGACGATGAAAAAATAATTTGAGAATTGTTTTCATTTAGTTTTTAGTTGTTTTTTTTTGTTTTTTTTAATTCAGATAATTGGACTGCCGAAAAGTCTGAGAGAGATACAGACAGGGAACGATTTTGCAACAAAGGTCCACAGTTGGCGTCAAAACCGGGTATGCTGTGGTTCTCAGCCAGCACCAGAACATCAGGTTGTCCCATTTAAAGAAAATTTAGGCAAAAATGCCAAAAATTCTTACAGCAGTTCCCCAGTACCTTTAGGTCTCGTACTGTTGGATGAAACAAGATATGTCCAGTTGGAGCCTTTCACCATTTGCTACAGATTAAATAATTAATCAGGAAAATAATTGTCAGATGAATCTATAATGAACATAATGGTTACTTGCAGCCTGAATATAAACCTGTAGCAGAACAGACAGCAGGGGGAGAATACTTGAATTTAATCTTTGATAGAAAAATAATAGTGTATTAACAGAAAATGAGCAAAGCTGTTGCGAAGCATGACATCAAACAGCACCACAACTGCTTCATTGTGTATTTCATAGCACCCACATGGCGCTCCAGGAGCCATCAAAATAATCCAATTAAAACGATGACGCACTGTGACCTCACATGTCGTGTGTGTCTCAGTGTTGTTGCTCTGAATGCCAAACCTACTTTGTGACAGAGTCAGCGTGTGAATGCAGAACACTCCCATGGTCCCCAGGTATCAAACTGTTTTCTCATGATCACAATCTAATTTACTGGCTGAGTGCATTGCAGCTTGTGCTGTTGGTTCCGCGCTGCAGTAACCACTGATGTTTTCATCAGGTTTGAATTGTAGTTCTGCATCTTATGACAGCAACCTTTGATATGTTAAAGCCACATTCTCAAGAAGACAGAGTTCAGTCACAGATGGACCATTACTAAGACCAAATTTCAGCAGTTTGTAAACAAAAAAAAAAAAAAAAAAAATCCTAACTAGAGATCTGAAAAATGTTTATTAAATCATGACTGTTACAGAATTAAATTATCATTGAAAATATCAGCCTTCGTCTGTCCAAGCATGTTTGTGAACAACCTAAAAACTCCCAATTTTTTTTTTCTTTGCTAGCCACCTGGATTTTGATTATTTTGAGGTCAGTTTTGTGACTAGCTTACAAAATTCAGACAGCACGCTTAGCAGACCAAAACAATAAAGGCATAGTTTGACAATTTGGGAGCGATATTTACATGATAGTTACATGTCCAGTACCACTAACAGGTCTGTACAGTTAGCTTAGCACAACACAGAAACAGGAAAGAAGGAGAGATGGAGCCTGGCTCCATCTGTCTGGTCCCTGACAGGCAGATTTCCACAGCAGAGGGCTAAGTAGTGTACATGGTCACTAATAAAACAAGGGTCTGACTGTTCACCACTCTAAAGTTTAAATGAAAGTAAATGGTTTTGCATCTCAGACAATTACTTAATCAAATGTGGACGGAGCCAGATCTGACACATCTCATTTTTCCAACAGACTGTGGGATTCGTGTGAAAATTCACAGCTGAGGTGTGAAGATTCATACTGTCCTTTAAGGTACATTGTCACAATGATACATGTACATCCTATAATTCAATATTCTTCAATACAAAACAAACACAGTCTGAAGTAGTTAGTGTACAGCTTTGCCTTGTAATTTGCTTCTTTGAGTCTAAACAAGCCAAGTACTTAAGTCAAATTTTCCAGTCTGGTTTAGACCAAAGAGTTTCAAATGAGGGTGCCCTGCATCAGTACTGTGTGATGTCATCATTAATTAATGGTGTGTTTGATCGCACGTTTGATTAACTCATAGAGTCAGGAATAAGTCACCACAAATTGCCCCTCACAGACTGGTATGCAAAATTTTCCTAAACATGTTGAGATCTGTGTCTGTGTGTCTGACATAAAAGCCACTTCATCCATTATGAAAATCATGTGTATGTACATCACAGCATTTAAAACAACCTCAATGCAGCATGAACCATTTTACACAACCATTAAAGGGTTACTCCAACAATTCAGCATAGTTGTGACAAGAACAGTCAAATTCAAGCAGCAGAGGCTGAGATAAGCTGATTTGTTGTCTCTAATATAGAGCCAGCTTCAAGGACACTGGATCCATAATGCATCTTTGTCCATGTCTTTCAAACTCTATGCAACTCTAAGTTTGTAATGCAGACTTTTTCCATTCAACTTTAGAGCAAATTTTAACATTATTTTTCAGAAAATCAACAAAGAAAATGTGCATTAATGTAAATTTCCATTCATTATCATTATGCCCAATCGGCGAGCCATTAAACTACTGCAGAAGAAAACAACACAACAAGAGTCAAATGGCAGAAAATCAGTTTACATGCGTCTGACATTTTTATCTACAGCTATTTTTCATCTCTCCAGCTGAAGCCTGAGCTTTAACGTCATGCATGTCACAAATTATTCATTTAGTCTGTTTCCATTACATTTTGTTTTTATCAATGCACATTTACACCTCAGCCAAGTGCAAAAACGTTTTGGCAATATTTGGACTTTTTTAAATGCACATATTGAAAACAGGTGGATGGAAACACACTCACTGATGATCATCAGGGTTATCTTGTCAGATTTTAAAAAGCTCCTTTTAGAGCCACACAGAACAGGCTGAGTAGTACAACTCGAAACAAATAAACTGATCTTAGCATAGCATCTATCTAAACAAGGGTTGCAACTAACAATTATTCTCACCATTGATTAATCGGCCAATAGTTTCTCAAATAATCAATAAACTGTTTTGTCTGTAAAATATTACTAAAAATTGTAAAAGGTAACAGTCAACAGTAAGAAAAGAAGTTTTTTCCCTCCAAAATAATCAATTCATCAACTAATTGTTTCATTGCTTTGTAAGAGCAGCAGCTACTTGTACAAACACTTTGCAACAATGTGCAGAAATGTTCACCTGAACTGAAAGTGGATAAAACATGTTAGATCATGTCGCTGTTTATCTGGTAGTATATGTCCATTTTATCCATGGCAACACTAACAAACTGGATGCTGACAGGATGTTGCATTGTTGATAGAATTAAACTGCGCTTAGGGAAGTAAAACGTAGATGTACTAAAAGCTAGAATAAAATAAACTCTGTTGTAAACACTGTTCTGGGGTAAGGTTGGAAAGGTTGTTTATGTTCCTGCCTGGTCATAACACAGACTCCACATGGCACTGCTGACCACGATAGGACCAACACACACACACATAAACTGCAACCACAGTATGTCTTGTGACACTGTCTTGCCAAATAGTAGATTCTCACACACACTGATCATGTGAACTTGAGTGAGAAAATCCAATGTAAGGCAACTAACCTTATGGATGCCTATAGAACACACACTCACGTACACACACACACGCACACACACACACACACACACACACACACACACACACAGAACTAATACAGCTCCTGGGCTTTTTCCTGTTTATTGTTAAGATGAAGCTGGTGGCTCTTTGTCTAACTGATAAACACAACCTGACATGCACAAACCAGACAAACAAAATCTGTCTCCATAACTTCACATAATGGACTGTCTATCTCTCCCTCTCTCTCTCTTTTATTTTTTTGGTGTTGCTACTATTTAAAAAAAACACAGCTAAATACAGTGTGAGCATAAGCCCAGATTTCATTTTGTCTTTCCAGAACAACTTCATCTGTCTCCTGCTACCCCTAATCCCTTGCGGTTTGGGGTTGCTTCCTGCCATTCAGACTGGATTCTCACTCCTGCCTGCGCTCTGGTTCCCCTGTTTGCAGACGGAGACGCTTTCGTACATCTTGGTGCCATTATTTGGTGAATGGCAAATACAACCCAAGTCGGTTCATTCAAGAATACCATACAGTGTGTCACGCTCCCGTCGTCGACATTCCTGCCTCTGATTTGCCTCAGTTCCTCTGATCTCCTCTGTCACTGCACTTCTCTATAATCACTTCTGTCCACAACTGACTATCTGTTCTGTAACTAGATCCCTATGCATTGTGTTCGCCAATCGCTTCTAGATAAGGAGAAGAGCTACCTTCCTCCTACGGATGTTATACACACACACTCTCTCAGTCAGGTCAGTGCAGTCTAAAATAAAAAACATCACAGCACAGCCACTGCTCGTCTGCCAGCACCAATCATCCTCACCTTATGGAGGCAAATGACTATTGACTTCTAATCTATTGATGGGAGGTCCCTGAGCAGCCCCTCCCTTCACTAAATACAGGCTCCAGCACACACAAACAGCCTACCCTGTGTTTTCTAAATGACATGTGTGAAGTGTTTGGGTGGTTAGCATGGCAAAAATGACCTTGTCTCATCATATATTGTAACACAGAGGACTTGAGTTCAGTGCAACCAGTCACATCTGTGTTTGTTGTTGCTGTGTGTGTGTGTGTGTGTGTGTGTGTGTGTGTGCATATTTATTGGTGGTCAGACACTGCAGCCACTGATGTAGACACACTGACATGGTAATACGCTGCCCGTTCAGACATGAATAATAAGAAGTCCTTAAGTCATCCATGCCTGCACAGCATCTCTGCATCACTGCATGTCTATGTGCGTCACGCAACGCTGTTTCCAACAGAAGGCACATTATGGCAACTACAATGAGTCCATCTATTCACACCACAATCCCTGCATCTGTAGAGGAGACTCCCAGCCATGGCCTAGTGCAAAGGTTCATTCTGGCAGACACACTGCGCGCTCCTCCTGCTGCTGCTGCTGCTGCTGGCTAGAGAGAGGCTTTTGTTGGCATACCCGACATATGCTCCTCGCTCCGAATTTCCATCCAAAAACGGTCTTTTTTGTGGCGCCGCTTTCCTATCAAGTATGTATTCATCACTCAATAATATTTAACAGCTACAGTGAATTGTTTTGTACCGCTCACGAATTCGGCGTGTAAATAATACACAGAGCAGCGTTTACTATACTTAAAAGGTCAACTATTATTTGGATTTCGCGTGTTGTCCCTGTATTACCCTGCTGTTTAAAAACACTTAAGCGGGGGCGACGTGCACAGAAAGACTGATTTTAATTTGAATTAAGCGGAGTTTGACGAATCAGTCGTGGGCCGAATTCACTAGACGACCTCGTTGAATCCAAGGCAGCAGTCATTCACATCTTTAGAGCTGTTTACGTCTGCAGGTAAGCAAGGGAATTTAAAAACAGCCAGATTTACAAGGGAGTTCTGCGTGACGTTCTTTCTGGAGAGGAGAGAACGGGGACCGAGGACTCCGGGTGTGTTTTTCTGCTGTGATTTATCATGTCGTCAATATCCTGCACATACTGACAATAAGAGTGAACAGTTGAAGCCGTCTGTGCTCTAACGTGTCACCGGCCGGTTTAGGACCCAGAGGCAGACGGTTGGTTTGGCAGGCCCTGCTGGCTGTCTGCTGCGCTGCGTCGCTTCCTTCCTGCAGCCTCTCCTCTTTCATAGACAAACGGCAGATTTAAACACCGTTTAACATTGTCAAGACCGAGACCATCTGAGACTCGGAGCCGCTTCGCCCCCGTCAGTCATACCTTATATTCCAGTTTGTCGAAAACACACCGGCGCGTCCGTTAGGATCCGTAGCGGAGACAGCCCATTGTCCTGCTGCTGCTGCTGATTCCTCCTGCGAGTGAACAGACTGAGCGCCTGCCTCCCCTCTGCTCCTCCCTCTCCGCCTCCTCCTCCCCTCTCATCATCTGTTTTCCTCCATCTCTCTCCCTCCCCCCCCCTCTCTCTCTGTCCTCCTCACCCTTACTCCTCTGCGTCCTTTCCCTCACCCTTCTCCCTCCTTCCTTTTCTCCTGTCATACCCTCTTAATCTTCTCCTTTCTTCTACCTTTATCTCTCTTCTCCTTCACACCATTTTCTCTCACCTGTCTCTGTCTACTTGTACCCTTTTCCATTCTTTCCTCCTCCTTCTCACCCTCTCTCCCATCAGGTGTATTAGTTACAGGTGTGCTGCTCCCCCTTCAGTGCTCCATATTGAAATCACTGTATCTCTGGTTAATCCACTGACACTGAAGGCTCTCATTTACTGTCATTATGAATTTGACCAGTGAGCCAGCAGACAGCTGGACCATATAATAAGCATCCAGTGACTCTCTGTTTGAACTCACTATTTACCTGCTTTGGTGGTTGACCGACTTTTACAAGGTGTAGGGCAGAGGTGGCAACTCAGTGCCAGTGGCCTTTCAGTTACAACATGGAGATTAGGCGCCCTCTGCTGGATAAATCAGCTCAAAGCAGTGTACAACTCCAGCACAGCTACGACTATTACAAGCTATGCATTTCACTGGACTATCATGTAGTGTAGCACACAGTCACAGACAATGGAAATGCTAATAATAGGTAAGGCAACAATTAAAGGGACACTTCACAGTTTTGTCCAGAAAAGTCAGTTTACTTTTCAAGAGAAGTTGTGTGATGTCACAAGGGTTATCAGCTTTAGAGTGAGACTACAGTTTTACAACAGACAGCATATGTTACAAATGTGGGCAGTGAGTTTGAATAATGTAG